>NW_007176452.1:0-808 GCF_000164805.1 Carlito syrichta
GACTCCACAGCTGATTTTTCCAAGCAGTTAAAAAACAAATATCAGTTTAATTCAAACTCTTCACAAAAATGGAAGAGGAGGGAATAATTCCCAACTGACTATATGAGGCCAGAATTACTCTGATAGCCAAACAAGACAGACACACACAAAGAAAAATCAACCAAAGAAAACCACAGGCAAATATCACTGATGAACACAGGCATAACAAGACTTAGCAAAAAACCAATAAGTTAAATTCAACACTATATTTTTGCATATTGTTAGAAATAGCAATTGAATTGGATTTTGGCCTTTTCTATATTGATTAATAAAGGGGATAAGTTTCTTAATTATATTCTCTACTTTTGCAATCATATAACCTTAATTTTTTAATAGAGTAAGCACATTAAAATAATAATAAAATTGATCTTTTTGTGCTTAATATCTGACTAAAGAAACAAAATTTCTGGCATTTAGATGAAGGTAAATACTAACTTAATTATCAGGATATTATATTTTAACTTCATTTGAGCTTAGTTGTATGTATTTCCAAAAAGTAGCTTGTTTTATCTCTTTTATTGCAGTATATAAAGTCATATTAGGATAGGCATTAATTTGGTTTCGATAAATATTTGGTTTTCTACATGTAACCATGTTAATGTACAATATTCATTTTTCATCATTTTCTGATGACACTCAAATATGTTTTTCAAACTTGTGGATGAACATTTGTATTGTTTAGAGTACTTAGCTATGAAACTATGATGACATAAGTATTATAGTCCATGTCTTTTCATTTCATAGAGGATGATTTCTTTCAATGTATTCC
>NW_007176453.1:0-787 GCF_000164805.1 Carlito syrichta
CAGTTAAAAAACAAATATCAGTTTAATCCAAACTCTTCACAAAAATGGAAGAGGAGGGAATAATTCCCAACTGACTATATGAGGCCAGAATTACCCTGATAGCCAAACAAGACAGACACACACAAAGAAAAATCAACCAAAGAAAACCACAGGCAAATATTGCTGATGAACACAGGCATAACAAGACTTAGCAAAAAACCAATAAGTTAAATTCAACACTATATTTTTGCATATTGTTAGAAATAGCAATTGAATAGGATTTTGGCCTTTTCTATATTGATTAATAAAGGGGATAAGTTTCTTAATTATATTCTCTACTATTGCAATCATATAACCTTAATTTTTTAATAGAGTAAGCACATTAAAATAATAATAAAATTGATCTTTTTGTGCTTAATATCTGGCTAAAGAAACAAAATTTCTGGCATTTAGATGAAGGTAAATACTAACTTAATTATCAGGATATTATATTTTAACTTCATTTGAGCTTAGTTGTATGTATTTCCAAAAAGTAGCTTGTTTTATCTCTTTTATTGCAGTATATAAAGTCATATTAGGATAGGCATTAATTTGGTTTTGATAAAAATTTGGTTTTCTACATGTAACCATGTTAATGTACAATATTCATTTTTCATCATTTTCTGATGACACTCAAATATGTTTTTCAAACTTGTGGATGAACATTTGTATTGTTTAGAGTACTTAGCTATGAACTATGATGACATAAGTATTATAGTCCATGTCTTTTCATTTCATAGAGGATGATTTCTTTCAATGTATTCCTAAG
>NW_007176454.1:0-731 GCF_000164805.1 Carlito syrichta
TTCTAATCCCGCGCCTTTGGGAGGCTGAGGTGAGTGGATTGCCTGAGCCTGTGGGTTCGAGACCCGCCTGGGCAGCGAGACCTCATCTCTACAATAAATCAAAAAATCAGCCGGGCGTGGTAGCGTATGCCTGTAATTCGGGCTACTGGGAAGGCTGAGGTGGAAGGATCGCCGGAGGCCAGCAGGCGAGGCTGCGGTGGCCGGGAGTGGCCACTGCACTCCAGTCTGGGAGACCGAGTGAGACTCCAACTCAACAAAAAAAAAAAACAAAAAACAAACAGAAAAAAAGAAAAAGAACTCTCAGGTACAGTACCTCATTTAATCCTCACAACAACTGGATGAGATGCCAGGCAAGGATCTCTTATTGCTGTTTTATATATTACAAAAATGAGGCCTGAAAAATTTAAGGGACTTTCATCTAATGCCCACGACTGATTCAACAGAGCATGAACAAGAACCCCAAACACACTGTCCCCCAGACACCCCAAAGTCCACAACCTAAAATATTTATCATAAGCTACTACAGTGTTGCTAATCCACAGCTTACATTCTTCTCCAAGATAAGAAATCCAGATATGTTATTTCCCCATCTCTTCTTTAATTTCCAACTGAGGAAATTACTTCTGCATTTAAAAATTACTCTGCCCTGGTCAGTCTCTTTGGTCCAATATTCCCTCCATCTCTAGGGTTCACTCTTTGTTCAAATCCTCTGTAGTGTCTGGCAGTTGCCA
>NW_007176455.1:0-1053 GCF_000164805.1 Carlito syrichta
TCGGTTCGAGACCCGCCTGGGCAGCGAGACCTCATCTCTACAATAAATCAAAAAATCAGCCGGGCGTGGTAGCGTATGCCTGTAATTCGGGCTACTGGGAAGGCTGAGGTGGAAGGATCGCCGGAGGCCAGCAGGCGAGGCTGCGGTGGCCGGGAGCGGCCACTGCACTCCAGTCTGGGAGACCGAGTGAGACTCCAACTCAACAAAAAAAAAAAACAAAAAACAAACAGAAAAAAAGAAAAAGAACTCTCAGGTACAGTACCTCATTTAATCCTCACAACAACTGGATGAGATGCCAGGCAAGGATCTCTTATTGCTGTTTTATATATTACAAAAATGAGGCCTGAAAAATTTAAGGGACTTTCATCTAATGCCCACGACTGATTCAACAGAGCATGAACAAGAACCCCAAACACACTGTCCCCCAGACACCCCAAAGTCCACAACCTAAAATATTTATCATAAGCTACTACAGTGTTGCTAATCCACAGCTTACATTCTTCTCCAAGATAAGAAATCCAGATATGTTATTTCCCCATCTCTTCTTTAATTTCCAACTGAGGAAATTACTTCTGCACTTAAAAATTACTCTGCCCTGGGCAGTCTCTTTGGTCCAATATTCCCTCCATCTCTAGGGTTCACTCTTTGTTCAAATCCTCTGTAGTGTCCGGCAGTTGCCAAAAGACACAAGCAGTTAAAATGCAGAGACAAGAAGGACCAGAAACTGTGGCTAGGGTAAAACTCAACTGGGGGTCTGAGGACTGTGGACAGTCATACTGCAGACTCAGCATCTTCTCCTGGGGTGTGATTATTCTCAGCCATGACCCAGACTACACTTGTGACTTTTTCACAAAAAGATGGACCTCCTCAGTACTCGACTGCCTATATATGTCCTTCATATTTCGTGTGACACAGAAAGTTATACTCTGAGTCAGGTACCTGTTGTCCCAGCTACTTGAGAGGCTGAAACAGGAGTAATATTTGAGACCAGGAGTTCAGGGACATAGGGTGCAATGATTGAACCTGTGAGTGATCACTGCACTCTAGCCTGGG
>NW_007176456.1:0-933 GCF_000164805.1 Carlito syrichta
CGAGTTGGCTTGAAACCAATTTTTAGAGGGTTCAATTCCTTCCTTTCTTGTAATAGATTACCCTTTTACGTAGGTAGGTTCTTCAAATGTGTGATAAGGTGGGGGGCAGCCGTGAAGTCATTCAAGGTTTGTAGCAGGTAGTTCGACTGCTAATACCTCTCGTTTTGAAGCGAAGGCTTCTCAAATTATGAAAGCTATTAGTATAACTGCGGTTAGAGAGATAAATGAGCCTATAGAAGAAACGGTGTTTCATATAGTATATGCATCTGGGTAGTCTGAGTATCGACGGGGTATACCAGATAGTCCAAGGAAATGTTGAGGAAAAAAGGTTAGATTGACTCCTACAAATATAATTGCGAAATGGATTTTGGCTCATGTTGAATGAAGGGTAAATCCTGAAAATAAGGGGAATCAGTGGACAAAGCCTCCTATAATTGCAAAGACTGCACCTATGGATAAGACATAGTGAAAGTGTGCTACTACATAATAGGTGTCATGGAGGACGATGTCAAGTGAGGAGTTGGCAAGGACAATCCCGGTCAGACCTCCGACGGTAAATAGAAAAATGAAGCCTAGAGCTCATAATATAGTGGGAGATCATTTAATGTTGCCTCCATGTAGGGTAGCTAGTCAGCTAAATACTTTTATGCCAATTGGAATAGCAATAATTATGGTGGCAGATGTGAAGTATGCTCGAGTATCTACATCTATCCCTACTGTGAACATATGGTGAGCTCAGACAATAAAGCCTAGAAATCCGATGGATATTATTGCTCAAACTATTCCTATATAGCCAAATGGTTCTTTTTTTCCAGAATAGTAGGTTACAATATGGGAAATTATACCAAAGCCAGGTAGAATAAGAATATAGACTTCAGGATGACCGAAAAATCAAAATAAGTGTTGGTAGAGAATGGGGTCTCCTCCTTCAGG
>NW_007176457.1:0-501 GCF_000164805.1 Carlito syrichta
AGAAGAAGGTATTCTTATCCCAGGAAACAACAGCTCTGTGCCCCTGAAGACCTTCCAGTGAGATGAGATGTGGGGGTGGAAACAGTGACATTGATAACCCTGACCCTGTGTGGGCCAAGGCTCACATGTGTGTCTTAGTTTTTAACAACAAAGTTAAAAAAAATATTTTAAAAGTAGAGGAAAACTTATACAATAGAAATACAAGACAGAATATTTTTATATAGCTGTAAAATTTGTGGCACAAGCTGCTATTACAAAAGAGTTGAAAAGTTAAAAAATTAATAAGTTTGCAAGTTAAAAAGTTACAGTAAGTTAAGGTTAATGTTTTAAGGAGGAAAGATATGTTAAAATAAATGTAGTGGGGTGATTGCCTTGGTGGGGGAAGAAAGTGGGAGGGGAGTCACACTGCAAGGTGGTATTCAGGAGGAGCTCCTCTCCTCATAGGAATCTGGAGTCTGGGAGAGGTGTCTGGAGTAACTGGGACTTCTATCTATCTATCTA
>NW_007176458.1:0-481 GCF_000164805.1 Carlito syrichta
GTAGTGGGGTGACTGCCTTGGTGGGGGGAGAAAGTGGGAGGGGAGTCACACTGCAAGGTGGTATTCAGGAGGAGCTCCTCTCCTCGTAGGAATCTGGAGTCTGGGAGAGGTGTCTGGAGTAACTGGGACTTCTATCTATCTATCTATCTATCTATCTATCTATCTATCTATCTATCATCTATCTATCTTAGAGATAAGGTCTTTTCATGTTGCCCTGGCATTATAGCTTGAGCAAAGAGTGACCTGATAATGTGGCCTGAGAAGAATTCTCAGCTCTTGTGTGGAGGGAGACAGGATGTGAAGAAGGGAGAGAGCACAGTGAACTAGGTGTCTGATGCAGATCACAGCACCTGGTCCAGTCAGGTTTGACTGTTTACTATCTGTGTGCCTTTGGGAAAATCCCTTCACCTTTGAGATTCACCTTTCTCATCCGTAAAGTGGGGTAACAATAGTGATAGTAGTCTGTCTGCCCTCCTCACTT
>NW_007176459.1:0-2286 GCF_000164805.1 Carlito syrichta
TGAGTCAGGTAGTTAGATAGTTAACTAATGTATAAGTCACTCGTGAGTCAGCTAGCTAGAAAGTTAGGAAGTGGGTTGAGTCAGTTGGTTAAGTATGCTAGGTAGCTAGTTAGCTTACGAGTTAAGTCAGCTGGATGAGTCAGCTAGCTACCTAGCTAGCTAATGATATAAGTCAGCTGGTTGTGTCAGCTAGGTAGCTCATTTGCTAATGAGTTAAGTATTAAAACTAAGTTACCTAGGTAGCACGTTAGATAATGAGTTACCTAACTGGTTAGCTAGCTGGTTAAGTCAGCTAGCTAGCTAGGCATATAACTATTTAAGTCAGTTTGCAGCTAGGTAGCTAGCAAGTTAGCTAACTATTTGTCAGCTGGCAAGCTAGGTAGCTAGCTAGTTAATTCAACTAGTTACATCAGCTGGCTAGCCAGGTGCCTAGCTAGGTAGCGTGCAAGTTAAGTCAGTTGACTAATCAGCTGGCTAGCTGGTTAATTCAGCTAGGTAAGAGAGCTGGCAAGCCAACTGACAAGGTAGGTACCTAGCTAGTTAAGTCAGCTAGATAGCTATCTGGCTATCTAGTGATATCAGTGAGTTAAGTCAGCTGGCTAGCCCACAGTTTAGCTGGTTAAATCAGCTAGTTTAGTAAGTTTTTAGCCAGCTGTCTAGTTAGGTAGCTAGCTAGATAAGTCAGCTTGCTAGCCATCAGTCTACAAGTTCAAATCAGCTAGTTAATTCAGCTGGCTAGCCAGTTGAGTAGCTAGTTAAGTCACCTAATTAACTCAGCTCGCAGTCCAGCTGGTTAGCTAAGTAGTTAGGTAGTTAAGTCAGCTGGTAAGGACTATGTAGGTAGTTAGGTAGTTATGTCAGATGGTTAGCCATTAGGCTACCTAGTTATATCAGCTAGTTAGGTCAGCTGGCTATCCAACTGTCTAGCTAAGTAGATAGCTAGTTAAGTTTGATGGCTAGCCAGCTGACTACTTCATTAAGTCAGCTAGTTACGTCAGCCTGCTAGGCTGCTGGCTAGCTAGGTAGCTAGGCAATTAAGTCAGCTGGCTCTCCAGATGGCAAGCTAGTTAAGTCAGCTAGTTTACTCAGCTGACTAACCAGCTGGGTAGCTAGCTAAGTCACCAAGTTAAGTCAGTTGTCAAGCCAGCTGCCTAGCAAGTTAAAAAGCTAGTTATGTCAGTTAGGCAGTCATCTGGCTTGCTAGATATTACAGCTACTTATGTCAGCTGGCTACCTAGGAAGCTAGCTAGTTAAGTCAGCTACATATGTCAGCGAGCTAGCTAGTTAATTCAACTAGTTATATGATAGTTAGCTAGGTAGCTTGCTAGTTAAATCAGCTCGTTATGACAGCTGACTAGGATGGTAGATACCTAGATAACTCAGCTACTTAAGTCATCAGCCTAGCAAGTTAAATCAGTTAACTCAGCTGGCTAGACAGCTGCCTAAAAGTATAGCTAGCTCGATAAGTCTGCTGGCTAGCCAACTCACTACTTATTTACATCAGATAGTTAAGTCAGCTGCAAAGCCAGGGTGATACATAGGTAGCTAGCTAGTAAAGTAACCTGACTAGCCTCCAGGCTATCTAGTGATGTCAGCTAAATAAGTGAGCTGGCTAGCCAGCTGGCTAACAAGTTAAATAACCTAGTTGAGTCAGCTGGCTAGCCAGTTGCTTAGTTGGTTGAATCAGCTTTATAATTCAAGTTGCTAGCCATCTGTCTAGCTAGATAGCCAGTTAGTTAAGTCAGCTGGCTATCCAGCTGTCTAGCTTGTTACGTCAGCTAGTGAAGTCAACTGGCTAGCCCCCTGGGTAGGTAGATACCTAGCTAATTAATCAGCTGGCTAGCCTGCTGGCTAGCTAGTTAAGTCAGGTGGTTAAGAGAGCTGGCTTTACGACTGGCTAGCTTGGTGGCTAGCTAATTAAGCCAGGTGGCTAGCCAGATGGCTATCTACTTAAGTCAGCTAGTTTAGTCAGGTGGTTCGCTGGCTGGCTAGCTAGGTGGCTGGCAAGTTAACATGGCTGGTTAACAGGCTGGTCAGGTAGGTGGCCATCTAGTTAAGCCGACTGTCTGGCCGGCTGACCTGCAGGGTGGCTGGCTAGTTAAGCTGGCTGGCTATCAGATCGTCCAAACTGCCAGCTGGCTATTTAATCCAGCTAGGTAGCCAGCTGGTCAGCCCTCTAGCTAGCTAACCAGCTGCCTACACAACTAGACAGTGTGTTAGCTAACTAGTTAAGCATGCTGGCTAGCCATCCTGCCCTACCAAGTAGCTAGCTAGTTAAGTCGGCTG
>NW_007176460.1:0-791 GCF_000164805.1 Carlito syrichta
TAGTTAAATCAGCTGGCTAGCCAGCTGAGTAGCTAGTTAAGTCACCTAATTAACTCAGCTTGCAGTCCAGCTGGTTAGCTAAGTAGTTAGGTAGTTAAGTCAGCTGGTAAGGACTATGTAGGTAGTTAGGTAGTTATGTCAGATGGTTAGCCATTAGGCTATCTAGTTATATCAGTTAGTTAGGTGAGCTGGTTATCCAACTGTCTAGCTAAGTAGATAGCTAGTTAAGTTTGATGGCTAGCCAGCTGACTACTTCATTAAGTCAGCTAGTTACGTCAGCCTGCTAGGCTGCTGGCTAGCTAGGTAGCTAGACAATTAAGTCAGCTGGCTCTCCAGATGGCAAGCTAGTTAAGTCAGCTAGTTTACTCAGCTGGCTAACCAGCTGGGTAGCTAGCTAAGTCACCAAGTTAAGTCAGTTGTCAAGCCAGCTGCCTAGCAAGTTAAAAAGCTAGTTATGTCAGTTAGGCAGTCATCTTGCTTGCTAGATATTACAGCTACTTATGTCAGCTGGCTACCTAGGAAGCTAGCTAGTTAAGTCAGCTACATATGTCAGCGAGCTAGCTAGTTATGTCACCTAGTTAATTCAACTAGTTATATGATAGTTAGCTAGGTAGCTTACTAGTTAAATCAGCTAGTTATGACAGCTTGCTAGGTTGGTAGATACCTAGATAACTCAGCTACTTAAGGTCATCAGCCTAGCAAGTAAAATCAGTTAACTCAGCTGGCTAGACAGCTGCCTAAAAAGTAATAGCTAGCTAGATAAGTCTGCTGGCTAGCCAGCTCGCTACTTA
>NW_007176461.1:0-609 GCF_000164805.1 Carlito syrichta
CCTGATCTTGCATATGACCCAGCAATTCTCCTATTGGGAATATACATGGAGGAACTCAAATCATTCTACAAAAAACATACCTGCACACATATGTTTGTTGCACTTCTATTTGCAGTAGCAAAAACATGGAACCAACCGTGTTGCCCATTGGAGCTGTACTGGATAAAAAATGTGGTACATATACACAATGGAATGTTATGCAGCCATAAAGAAGAACAAACATATGAATTTCACAGCAACTTGAATGGATTTAGAGTCTATCATACTCAGTGATCTATCACAGAAGCAAAGAACAGAGTACCATATGTTCTCACTCATAAACTGAATGGCTGTTTGTAAAGTTGCATTCTTGAGAAGTGTCTATTCATGTGTTTTGCCCACTTTTTATTGGGACTGTTGGTTTTTTTCCTTTTGGCGCATTTGAGTCCCTTGTAGATCTTATATGTTAGGCCTATGTCAGATATATACTTGGCAAATATTTTTCCCATACTATGGGCTGTCTCCCTGCTGTCTTAATGGTTTCTTTTGCTTTGCAGAAGCTCATTAGTTTGATGAGGTCCCACTTGTCTATCTTATTTCTTAAGATATGAGCAATTACTTTAACCTTGA
>NW_007176462.1:0-976 GCF_000164805.1 Carlito syrichta
TCTTATTTCTTAAGATATGAGCAATTACTTAACCTTGAACAATTGCTTTAATACTATAAGAAACAGATTGGCAGTAGTGGGAAACTGTCAGAGGATAGGAGGTAGGATTGGCAGTTGAGGGAAACTGCTAGGGGAGGGAGGGGCATACCTCATCAAAAAGTGTACCTACATGCTCAATGTTTGTATACCTGACCCTGAATTGTACCCCACATCTTTATAATAAAAATAAGTAAATAAATAAATAAAATAAAAATAAAGTTGCATTCTCCTCTAAGCATTTAAAGTAGTACTCCATCTAAGCAACTTGTGACACGGGGGTTTCTGAAATTTTAGGTGAAGTTCCAGAGCACCCATGAGTCTATTTATAATTGGAAAGAGAAATTATTTTATTTGCTCTATTCAAGGGATATAAAATGGGCAATTCTACTGCTTTAATGCATTGGACTAAAAATAGTCTGAGAAAGTTGGCTAGATAATGATTTTTTCAACTTGTAAAGCTTAGTTTTTGAAAATAATTGTTCAAAAGCAAATCTATTTATCTTTTAGTTTTTTTAATTTTTGAAAACTGAGTTATTTAATCCAGTCTGAATGACTTTACTGATTTTTCCTAAGGGTCAGATAATACTAAACCAATACCTACCAGATTATATTACCAAAGGCAGTTAATATAAACATTTGTAAACACTTTTTTGGGCAGGAGATGTTTATCCCTCATCCTAGAATTTGTGAGCAAAATAAAATTAAAATATAATACTTACTTTAACAGATTCTTAATGATAACCATTTCTTATATCTGTTACTGACTTTAACTTATTATTCTAGGTGAACATTAATATTTAATAAAATCGTGTGATTTGAAAAAATGATCCCCTGGATTCTTCACTTAATATATTCATTATTTTGAAATATTTAAAGCCACGTGGATTTTTTCTAACCCTACTTTGATTATATGATTATATTTGCTAAAGCTGTTACA
>NW_007176463.1:0-898 GCF_000164805.1 Carlito syrichta
TCTAACTGGCTAGTTAGCTGACTAGCTGACTTAATTATCTAGTTGACAAGATAGCTGACTTAACTAGCTTTTTGACAATCAACCTGACTAACTAGCTGACTTAGCTAGCTAGCTGAATAGTTACCTGACTTGCTAGTTGACTTAACTAGATAGCTGGCTATCTAGCTGACTTAACTAACTGACTAGCTAGTTGGATGGCTACCTGGCCAGCCACCTGACTAAACTAGCTTGCTACATGGTTGGCTAGACTGCTAGCCAGCTGTCTTAACTAGCTACCTACCTTTGTGACTACCTGACTAGGCAGCCAGCTAGCAAGGTAGCAGACTGGCCACCTGGCTAGCCAGCTGGCTTAAATAGCCAGCCATCTGGCTGGACTGTGGGATAGAAAGCTGGCCTAACTAGCCAGCCACCCTGGTGTTCAGCTGCCTAGTGAGCCAGATTAATTATCTGGCCACCTACCTGACCAGCATGCTAATCAGCCGTCTTAACATGCCAGTCACCTAGCTAACCAAGTGGCTAACCAGCTGACTAAAGTAGCTGACTTAATTGGATAGCAATCCGGCTTGCCAGCTGGGTTAACTAGCTAGTCACCTAGCTAGCCAGCTGGCTAGCCAGCTCACTTAACTCGCTGACAACTAGAAAGTCAGCCGGCTAGCCAGCTGACTTAATTAGCTGGCAACCTACATAGACAGGTGGCTAGCCTGCTGTCTTAACTATCTGACTTAACCAGCTAGCCAGTTGGCTAGCCAGGTGAATTAACTATGTAGCTACCTAGCTAGCCAGTTGGCTTGCCACTGGAATTAACTAGTTCACTTATCCAGCTAGCCAGCTGGCTAGCCAGCTGACTAAACTAGCTGACATAACTAGTTAGCCAGTCAGCTAGCAAGCTACCTAGCTA
>NW_007176464.1:0-487 GCF_000164805.1 Carlito syrichta
TAGGCCTAAACACCTAGCACTAACACTAAACTTTAAATTTTAAACCACAAACCCTAAACCCTAATACTGATCTCAAATCTTTACCCCTAACCTTACCACTTAAACCTAAACTTTAACTCTAACCCTAAAACACTGACCATTATGCTAAAATCTTATTCACAACACTTAGCCCTTATCTTAACCCAAACTTTAAACCTAAACCCTAAACCCTAATCTTAAACACTAATACCAAATTCCAAGCCTTAAACTCTAAACTCTAACCCTAAACCATAACCTTCAACCCCAAAAAGCAAACTGTAAACAAAAACCCTAATCATAAACCCTTAAATACTAAAATCTAATCTCTAAACTCTAACCATAACCCACACCTAACTGCAAACCCTAACCCATAACCATTAATGCATGGCCCCTATTTTCTAATCCCTATCCTCTAAACCCTAACACTTAACCCTAATCCTAATCCTAAAACCTAATTCTAACCCTATAA
>NW_007176465.1:0-733 GCF_000164805.1 Carlito syrichta
TCCCAGCCTTCCGAGGAGCCGGAATGACAGGTGCACAATGACCACGCCTGGTCATTTTGGATGGAGGGTAGAGACAAGTCTCGCCAAGGTGCCTGGGTGGGTCTCGACCTGGAGGCTTGGGCCAGCGGCCGACCTCCACCTCCCAAATCGCTGGGATATGAGGCTGAGCACCAGATGTTGGGGCTGGGAAGTTCTGAGTTTGGGGGATCCTCACATGTGAGGGTCGGGTGCAGAAGGGTTAAGGGCAGAAGGTTTGCAGGATAATGGATTTATTTCCTTCTTTCTTTCTTTCTTTCTTTCTTTCTTTCTTTCTTTCTTTCTTTCTTTCTTTCTTTTCTTCTTTCTTTCTTTCTTTGTTTCTCTCTTTTCTTTCCTCATTAGGTTGCCCAGGCCACTCTCAAACCACCATAGTCAGGTTATCCTCTTGGCCTGGGCCTCCAAAACTGCTGCAATCACAGGCTTTCAATTTGGTCGACATCCTGGTCTTCATGCCTGGTCCTGAACTCTGGGCCAGAGGTGATCCTCCCGCTGAGGCTTACCCTCACCCAAGGTTTTCTGTGTTTTGCTTTGGGTCGAGGTTGGGGCTTGCTATAGTCTCCAACAGAGTCTCAGCTCCCGGGCTTCAGCCAACTTCCCATCTTGGCCTCCCCACAGTGTCGAGGATACAGGCATGAGTCACCCAGCTGGGCCCCCCAATGGTTTGAGTCATGCCCTCCCTTTCCCCAAGACCACC
>NW_007176466.1:0-839 GCF_000164805.1 Carlito syrichta
TTATATAGCCAGCCGTCAGACTGGGAAGTTGGATAGAAAGCTGGCTTAATTAGCCAGCTACCATGGTGTTCAACTGACTAGCGAATGGGCTTAATTATCTGGCCACCTACCTGACCAGCCTGCTAACCAGCCATCTTAACATGCCAGCCATCTAGCAAGCAGCTGACTAACCAGCTGACTTAACTAGTTGACTTAATTAGATACCCATCTGGCTAGCCAGCTGGCTTAAGTAGCTAGCCAGGTAGCTAGCCAGCTGGCAAGCCAACTCACTTAGCTCAATGAATTAACTAGCTAACCTGCCGTGTAGCCAGTTGACTTAATTAGCTAGGTATTTAGTGAAACAGGTGACTAGCCAGCTGACTTAACCAGCTGATGTAAACTGCTAGCCAGCTGGCTAGCCAGGTGAATTAACTATGTAGCTACCTAGCTAGCCAGTTGGCTTGCCACTTGAAATAACTAGCTCACTTATCAAGCTAGCCAGCTGGCTAGCCAGCTGACTCAACTAGCTGACATAACTAGTTAGCCAGCTGGCTAGCCAGCTGACTTAACTAGCTGATATCTCTAGCTAGCCAGGTGGCTAGCCATCTGATTTAAATAGCTTGCTACTGATGTATACCGTTGGCTTGCCCGCTGAATTAATTACCTAACTACCTAGCTAACAAGCTGGCTATCGAGTTGGCTTAACTAGGTGATTTAACTAGCTAGCCAGCTGACTAGTCTGTTGACTTAACTGGTTAGCTACCCAGATAGGCAGCTGGTTATACAGTTGACTTAAGTAACTGACTCAACTAGCTAGCCAGCTGACTTATCTGTCTGATTTAATTAGCTAGCCAGCTGGT
>NW_007176467.1:0-789 GCF_000164805.1 Carlito syrichta
GAGTCTCCCACTGATGTCAGTTAACAGAGAGGCTATGACACCGAGGCTTTCTTAGGAAGTTCTACCTTAGGAAGTAGCAGTTTATTAGCACTGGTATGACTCAGCAGGGTAATGCTCCAAGGTTGAGTATCCTGAAGAAAGTGGAGAGGGGTTTTATACGTTAGCTTAGGTAAAGGGGGGGGGTCAGTTTGCATGGCCATACGTTTTTTGTTTGTTGTTTGTTTTGTAATTTGCAAGGTAGTATTTAGCAAAACCAGATTTTCAAAGAACAAATTGTCTCCAGGGAATACATGACAAGTAGGGGTTGTAAACAATCACTTCACAAAGAGAGGATGTGGGAGTAAAGTTGTGAATTGGTTACTATCTTGCACTTCCAGGAATGTGCCTTGTGGCTATTTAGTTTTCTCAAGCCTCATGTCTATCAGGTTTGGAGCATGCAGGTTGATCTTTAAAAGGAATAATTTTAAATGTTTTTAGCCCCTCTCTGCCACACCACCCCATTCTGACTCCTGCCTCTCGTAGTGACTCGCCACATAAAGCAAAGTTTGGTCTGTGGAATGGGTCTCATGGTAGCACCATTGCATTGTCCAGGTTTGTGATTAGGACTGAAGGAACAGTGAGTGTAGACCTCTGAGCCCAGTGCCCTCATGAGGAGTGCACTCAGGGGACCCTCTCTCTCTGCACCTTCTCATGAATAACACTATTTTGCAGCTTAGGGGCTTTTTACATGTGTGTTTCTTCTTAATCCTGAAGCCAGTGCCTTGAGATGGGTGCAGTTAATTCACTAAA
>NW_007176468.1:0-14156 GCF_000164805.1 Carlito syrichta
CATTAGGAGTATGCTGACTGTGGGTTCTCGTAGATGGCTTTTACTATTTGAGTATGTCCCCATATGCCTAGATGTTCAAAGGTTTTATCAAGAAGGGGTGCTGGATTTTATCAAAAGCTTTTTCTGCATCTAGTGATATGATCATGTGGTTTTTGTTTTGACATCTGTTGATGTATTTAATTACATTTATGGTTTTACGAATGTTGAACCAGCCTTGCATGCCAGGAATGAAGCCTACTTGATGTACCACCTTTATTTTATCGGTCCTCTTTTGATGGGCAGCATGGTTGGTTTCAGGTTTTTGCTATTGTGAACAAGGTTGAGACAAACATACATGTGCAGTTATCTTTTTTATAGAGTGATTTGAGTTCTTCTGGGTATATTCCCAGTAGGGGGTGTGTGGGATCATATAGAAGATCAATTTTTAGAACTTTTAGGAATCGTTACACTGTTTCCACAGAGACTGTACTAGTTTACACTCCCACCAACAGTGTAGAAGTGTTCACTTTTCACCACATCATCTCCAGCATGCGTTGTTTTTTGCTATTGATGATGGCCATTCTGACTGAAATAAGGTGGTATCTCAGTGTAGTTTTAGTTAGCAACTCCTTGATGACTATGGTGGCTGAACATATTTTCATGTATCTGTTGACAGCTAGTACATCTTCTTTTGAGAACCGTCTATTCATGTCTTTTGCCCACTTTGTATTTGAACCATTTGCTTTTTTGTTTTCAGCACGTTTGAGTTATTTTTTAGATCCTAGATGTTATATCTTTGTCAGACATGGAGTTGGCGAATATGTTTTCTGTGGGCTGTCTCCCTGCTCTCTTGATGGTTTCTTTGGTTTTGCAGAGCATGTCCATTTGATGAAGTCCCATTTGTGTATCTTATCTCTTATGGTCTGGGCATTTCAGGTTTTGGTCAGGTATTGGTTTCCAGTTCCAACTTCCATATATCTTGCATTTTCTAAGGTTCTTATAGTTTGGGGTTTTGTGTTTAGTTCTCTGGCCCAATTAGAGCTATTTTTTGTGTTTATGGATAGGAAGGGGTCCTGTTTCAATCTTCTGCATGTGATCAACCAGTTTTCCCAGCAGTATTTACTGAATAGGATCTCATCTCCCCAGTGGTATGTGGTGAAGGCTTTATTGAAGATGAGTTGGTTGAGAAATTGAGGTTTTGCTTCTGGAATCTCAATTCTATTCCATTGGTCTATATGCCTGTTCTTGTACCAATACCAGGCTGTTGTGATTATTGTAGTTTTATAATAAGGTTTAAAGTCTGGGAGTGTGATACCTTCTGCTCCTTTTTTTTCTGATGATTGTTTTGGCTATTCTTGGTCATTTACATTTCAAAATGAATTCCTGTATTGTTGTTTATAGATCTAAGAAGAATGTTGTTGGTAATTTGAGGGGTATTGAGTTAAGTATGAAAATTGCCTTAGGTAGAATGGACATCTTAACAATGTCGATTCTTCCAATCCATGAGAATGGGATATTTTTTCCAGTTGTCTGTGTCACTTTTTATTTCTTTGAGCAGTGTTTTGTAGTTTTCATTGTAAAAGTCTTTCACATCTCTGGTTAGGAATATGCCAAGGTAAGTCATTTTTTCTTGTGGCTATTGTGAGTGGGATTGTACTTTTTATTTGGATTTCTGTTTGTTCATTATTGGTGTATAGAAACGCGATTGTCTTTTGCACATTTATTTTATACCCCGAGACTCTGTCAAAGTCCTGTATCAGTGCAAGGAAGTTTTTGACAGATTCATTTGGATTTTCAAGGTATAGAATCATGTAGTCTGCAAAGAGAGGCAGCTTGACTTCCTCTTTTGCAATTTGAATACCCCTAATCGCCTTTCTTTCTCTGATTGCTCTAGCTAGGACTTCCAAAACTATGTTGAACAGGAGGGGGAGAGTGGGCATCCTTATCTTGCTCCAGTTTTCAGGGGGAAATGGTTCCAATATCTGTCTATTTAGCAGTATTCTGGCTGTGGGTTTTCCATAGATGGCCCTTACTGTTTGAGATATGTTCCATCTATACCTAGATATTCAAGGGTTTTTACCAAGAAAGGGTGCTGGATTTTTATCAAAATTTTTTTCTGCATCTAATAATATAATCATGTGGCTTTTGTTTTTACACCTGTTCATGTATTTAATTACATTTACGATCTTACAAATGTTGAGCCAGCTTTGCATCCCAGGGAGGAAGCCTACTTGGTCATGGTGGATGATTTTTGATATGTGTTGTTGAATCCATTTTGTTAGGTTCTTATTGAGAATTTTCACATGTATGTTCATCAAGGATATTGGCCTGTATTTCTCTTTCTTTGTTGGATCTTTACTTGGTTTGGGTATCAATGTGATGTTAGCTTTGTAAAATGATTTGGTGAGAGTTACATTTTTCTCAACCACCTGAAGTACTTTCAATACAATTGCTATCATTTCCTCCTTGTATGTTTTGTAGAATTCTGCTGGAAACCCGTCTGGTCCAGAACTTTTTTTTGTAGGTCGATTTCTTATGACATACTCAATTTCCTAGATTGTCATCGGTCTGGTTAGGGTCTTAATTCCTTCTTGTTTCAACCTGGGGAGGTTTTGTGATGTAAGAAAGTCCTCCATTTCCTTTATGTTTTCAAGTTTGTTTCCATACAAGTGTATATAGTAGTCTCTGATAATCTTTTGTATTTCTTAAGGGTCAGTTGGACATAAACTTTTTGTGTTTCTGATTGTGTTTATTTGGGCTTTTTCTTTCGTCTTCTTGGTCACTCTAGCTAAGGGAACATCAATCTTGCTTATCCTTTCAAGGAACCAGTTTTTTGTTTCATCGATGTTTTGTATTATCTTTTTGTGTTCAATGTCCTGGATTTGGGCTTTTATTTTAGTGATCTGGATTCTTCTGCTGAAGTTAGTGTTTTGGTGGTCTTGCATTTTCAGCTTCCTTAGGTGACTTGTTAGGCTGTTAACTTGTGATCTTTCCATTTTCTTCATGTGTGGTTGTAAAGATATGAATTCCCTTTTACTTCTGCTTTCATGGCATCCTGGAGGTTTGGTAAGATGTTTCTTCATTTTCATTTGTTTCCAAGTACCTTTAAATCTCTGTTTTGATTTAATTTTTGACCCAGGAGTTGAGTAGCATCATACTGATTAGGGTCCATGACTTTGTGGATTTAGGAAAACTTCGTTGGTGCTGATATTTTTTTATTTCACTGTTGTCTTTGAGGGTGCGTAGCAAAACTTCAATCTCATAAAATTAGTTTATGTTTGACTTATGGCCAATGATGTGGTCGATCTTGGAATATGTTCCATGTGGTGATGAGTAGAATATATATTTCGTGGTCATTGGGTGGAGTGTTCTGTAGGTATCAATTAAGTTCATTAGTTCAAAAGTCTCATTGAGGTTTTTTTTGTTTTGATGATCTGTCTAGGGTTTTGAGTGGGGTATTAAAGTCCCCAGTTATGATAGTATTAGAATCAATCTCTTTTTAATGTTTGCCTAGAAGCTGCTTTACGAACGTTGGTGCTCCTATGTTGGGTGCATATATGTTTAGGATAGATATTTCTTCTTGATGGGTTGAACATTTTATCATTATACAGTGAACTTCATCTTTTATATTTTTTATCCTTATAGGGTATTTTGTCTGATATTAAGGTTGCAGCTCCAAGTTTCTTTTGTGTCCCATGTGCCTGAAATTTTTCTACCCATCCTCTTACTTTGTGTCAGCTAGTGTCCTTTCTGGTGAGATGAGTCACTTGAAGACAATATTGTTGCTTAATTATATTTTATCCATTTTGCATACTATGTCTTTTCAGTGGTGCCTTTAGTCCATTCACATTCAGGCTACTTATTGAAATGTGAAAGTTTATCCCTCCCACGGGTTTCTTATAGAGGTGTTGTTATTCCTGTTTGTCATGATTCTTTTGATTTTGGGGTTGACTTGCGTGTGTTTTCAATCTTTTTCCTGCACACTTGTTAAGAACGTTGTTGTTCTTTTGTCCCTTTCTTCTGTGTTTAATGCTTTCTTAAACATTTCTTGTAGAGCTGGTCTAGCAGCAGCATGAGTTCTTAGAGATTGTATGTCTGGGAAAGATTTTAATGGTCCCTCACTGATCAACCTTTGTTTAGCTGGATAGGTAACTCTTGGTTGAAATTGATTAGCTTTAGGAAATTTGAAGATTGGGCTCCATGCTCTCCTAGCCTGAAGTGTTTCAGTAGATAAATCTTCTGCTATTCTAATTGGTCTTCCCAGGGATGTAGTCTTTTTTCTATTACTGTCTGTAGGATTTTTCTTGTATACCTTCTTAGTGTAGGTGAATTATTATGTGTCTAGGAGTTGTTCTTCTCATTTGTTATCTTGTAGGGGTTCTCTGAATCTCTTGTGATAAGATGAGGGAAGTATTCTTGAATAATTTTATGGAATGTTTGTTCCAGGGTTGTCTCTGTCTTTCTGCCTCAGGAAGTCAATTTACTCTTAGGTTCAGCCTCTTGAAGTAATCACTCATCTCTGAAGGTTTTCTTCTGTCTTTTTGAGCTTCTATTCTATGTTTTTGACAGTTTGGATTAATTCTATATTTTCATCCTCAAACTCTGAGATTCTTTCTTCTGCTTAGGTAATTCTGCTTTCTTTGCTCATCAGTTTGTTATTTATTTCATGTGCAGTATTCTTTGCTGCTGTTATCTCAGTTATCAACTCCTTCCTATTTTCCTCTTGTCTCTCCTCAGTTCTTTTAAATCTCTCTATTAATGTCTTGATATCTGGGTTTATAGTTTGAGGCCAGTCATTCTGAAGGTTCTTTATTGTTTGCATTCCAAAATCTCTTTTCTCAGTGTCTGACCTTTCAGGGGTCTCTGAGAGACCCATATTCTTGTTTTGTTGTTGTTGTTGTTGTTTATATTTTCCTCTCCCTGCTTCTTCCTCTCCTCTTTAATTCTGGTTTCAGGGTTGGTGGGGTTGCTTTTACTTATTTTTGCTCAATCTCCTATTCTTCCTTGTGTGGATCCTCTGGATTTGTTCACTTTTGAAGCTGGACTGTGAGTTGGGGACTGTACTTTTTGCAGTTCTGAATTTTAGTTGAGGGAGGAGCTGTGATTTAGAATGTATCTACAGATCCCAGTATCCACCAAAAGATGTATAGGCACCCTGGAACCCACCTCCCTCTGGCTTACAATTTGTCCATGCAGTGGGTTTTTGGTTTGCTCCCTGGAACAAAATGAGGTAAGAAAAATGAAAATATTGGAAGAAGGAAGGGGTGTCAAGGGGAAGATGAAGTGAGAGAAGAGAAAGAGGAAAACAAACAGACATAACAGTTAACAAATGAAAAGAGACATCAAGACAGAAAAGAGAAAAAAACTAGAGCATACAGTTGATCACACAAACACACAGTTCACCAAAATTCTGCCTAGTGATGTACTCATTCCCTACACAAACAGGGAGTCTAAAGAATAGAAAGAAGAAAGAAAAAAATCAGTAATATAGCAATAGCAAAGCAAGTATGAAAATGTTATTTAAACCAGAATGAAAGAGGAAAAACAGCTAAAACAAAAAGCAAACAAAAGTAAGCAAAACAAACAGTCAAGAAATAAGAAATAAGAAAACAGGGAATCAGACTGGCTCTGAGGTCCCTCCTGGATATCCAAAGACCCTTCATCTCTGATCTCTAGCCCCTACCCTCTGCTGTTATTGCAAGCAAATAGGGTTACTTATAGCTTTGTTCAGTTGCCACTTTGGAAAGATGGTAAGTCAGATCTCGGTTCACTCAGCTTGCTGCCTGTCAAGTCTGCCACACATATCTGAGTTGTCTGTGTCTGATTCATTCTGTGGGAAGGGCTTCTATCTCTCCCATTTAATGAGATTACCTTAGGCAACAAGTTGGAGACTGCATGCAGCTGGGTGGGGCAATGCAAATCTCTGCCTGGTCGTGGGTCAAAGAAAATGGCTGTGGTGGGGGGCTCCTCAACCAGGCGTGGATTCCTCTCTGGCTTTCCCCAATCATCTCTCTCCACTGATCAGATCTAGGGCTCCAGCTGATCCATTATGACAGGTGATGTTGTGGGCCAGGTACAAGGTGATGGGAATCAGCTGAATTCAATAGGCTTTTCTCAGGCATGTTCCCACAAGCAGCAGACCATCCAGTGGGCAATCTTGCTGGCCAAACTGCAATCAGGGTGGTATTGGCTTACAGTCGCCCTCAGAGGGAGTACCTAGATGCATGCACCTGAGTATCCTCTCAGATGGACTTTCATGCTCCCACCAGTGCCCACTGACTCACGCAGAAAGTCTTTATGAACACTTGCCTCTATGGAGACTCTTACAGTCTGACCTGTCAGTCATCATCTTAAGCTTCTCCCTAAAAGATTCCTTTGGTAGTGATCTTTTGGTTGTGAAACACTCAATCAGACTTGCTAATATTCTTTTTGCAAATTTATATGCCATGAAAGCATTATTGGAGTAAAAACGATAGAGTCATTTTTATCAAAAAATAAAAATTATCTGGTCTTAAGTGGAATCAAGTACATTTTCAAATCTGTGAAGTTAAAATGGAATCTGAACTCTAATGTTATTGTGTAATACAACTACTTGAATATATTCTGATTTTTAATAGCATTTAAGTGAATTAAATGCTTAATTGAACACAAAAATTGGTCCTATAGTATTTAATAAAACTAAAATCATAGATAATAGATATCAATAGAGTTTTTCTTTAGATTACCAGATAATTTAAAAGATTTTAAGCAGAATTAGATTAACTTACTAAAATGTATGAAGATTTTTAAGATAGCAAGTCATTGAAAAATGTACTAAAAGAGAATATTGATGTCTCCTCCTCATTTCACCAGAACTGAAAAGAAAAATAAAATGTACTTCCCATAAAATCTGATAGTTCCTTTCATGTAACTCAGTTTTAACTCTAAAATATGTTTATAGTGCTATACTTTCAGATAACAATAACAACTAAATAATCAAATTTTATTTTTTCTGGTGTAGGCTACTGTTGGGAGTCAGCCACAGAGGCCCACTTAGCATTAGGGATCAGGAAGGGTCGTAGACCCCGAGACCATTAGGATGTGTTTGGGAGCTGTTGACCCATTCCCTCTCTCTTTTTTTATTTGGCACAAACTATTAAGAAAAGCTCCAGCTGGCTCTAACAGAAAACTCTGAGACCGGAACGAACACAGCTAACCTAGGAGTGTATTGTTTTCATTTCCCACGGCTTTGGTCTTTTGTTTTATCACAATTTAAATTTGACTTTGAGTCACATTGAGGAGTCTTAGTGTAGGTCACAGGTTTTTTTGATATGACCTTTAAAAATTTATAGATATAGGTTTTAAGAAAATAGTTTATATAAATTTTTAAAAAACACTTCTTATCTACAGGGTGCCTGAATGAAACGTCATTGTACACCTAACCCTTAACTGTACCCCACAAAACCATAATAAAAAATACTGATTAATGAAAAAAAAATTAAATAACCATTTTATTATAGAAGTGTGGTTAGTTTAGTTTGATTTACGGGGGCTACTAAAGTTTAAATTAGGCTAGTTGGTATTAGGAGAGTGTAACCATAGCAACAATTGTTTTAATAAAAACTAGTTTGAATTAGTATATAATAGTGAAAGTTAATAATTTACTACGGTGGTTTTGGGTTTAGACATTAAGTAATGTTAATTTAAGATGATGTAGTTATAATATAATTAAGGACACATAAGAAAGTGGTTTGGAAAACATTAAGTTAACAAAAGACACAAAAAGACAATTTGTGGGGTTTTTTTTCATGTCCTTTCTTATGTATAAAAGAACATTTTTTTGAGAGTGGGGGGTGTCTTTTACACACCTGGACCTGTTTATGTGAAGGGCACATGTTACCTTTGTTTTTTGTGATGATGACTTTACAGAATTTGGGGATAAAAATCCTGAGATTACATTCACTAAACGGCTTTTGGTCACCTGAGTAGGAGTCCAGTTTTTTTTTTCCCCTCTTCTCTTTTTTTTTCTCCTCTCTCCAGAATAATTACTGATGCTGTTCCACCTTTCAAGAGACCCTCGAAATCTCTCTGCAGAGGCTGGTCTCCCACACCTGGAACCCAACATGGGGCCCTAAAAAGATAAACTTTTTCTCATTTCAAGACAGCTAGGATCCTACCCAGGATACTACAGACCCCTCTGTAGAGACAGACAGAGTGAGGATGGATAAACAAAATTTTTATAAAGCCAGAGCCATGATCTAATCATGGGCCAGAGCAAATCTAAAAAACATAAAATGTTCATCAATATCTTAATAAATACTTTGTCTAAATGTGAAACTAAAATCTCTTCTAATAATCTAACTCGTTTTCTACATTTTATTCAAAAACATTGTCCCTGGTTTCCTGGAGAGGACATAATAAATTTAAATATTTGGGAAAAAGTGGGGAAAAAACTAAAACTGTACTATTCTCAACATGAACCCAAAAAGGTGCCACCTAATGCTTTTTATTTCTGGAACCTAACCAAAAATGCTTTAGATCCCCAACACAATTATAAAAAATGTCCTTCCAAAAAGGTCATTGATAATGATGAGGCTGATAAAAAAAACTTTTCCTTTCACTGCTGCCCCTGCGCCTCCACATTATGATGATAAATTATCCCCACAAAACATGGCAGGTTTAAAAAATAAAGCCACAAATTACCATGATTACAATTACCTTAATAACACTAATCTACCTCTTCCAGATGTCCCTCTACCTAAGACAGAGATTAAAAAACTAAACCTTACACCCGACAGTGCCCCTACCCCTCCTTTTCTTTTTAAAATACAGGTTGCTCGAGCAGAGACAGAAAAAAAAAAGAGATTTCAATTTATCAACATATTTTCCAGTGGCTATTACTGATGTTGATGGAGTGGGCCAAGCACAATGAGAGCCTTTACCTTACAAGTTGGTAAGAGAATTAAAAGAGGCCAGTTCACAATATGGTCCTTTGGCTCCCTATACTCTTACTATTTTAGAACAATTTGCTTCTTGCTGGATGATTGCTTCTAATTGACAACAATTGACTAAAAACTGCTTATCCAGAGGAGCCTATTTACTTTAAAACACAGAGTATAAAGATCAGGTACAAATTCAAATGGCAAAAAATCAAAATCGGCCACCAGATACATTTATTATTGTTAAAGATATACTGACAAATACTGGACAGTATGCCACATACAACACTCAAGTCGTTTTTCCTAAAACAATATATACTCAAATAAACCACTATGCTTCTACAGCTTAAAAAAAAAATTGCCTGCTAATTCCACTCAAACTCCTTCTTTGTCCGAGATAAAGCAAAAGGCAGATAAAAACTATGAGGAGTTCATCTCCAGACTAACCACCACTGTCAAACGGGTAATTAACTACTTGGAACATATTAGGTGCTCAATATACATTTGTCAAATGAAAGAGGTAAAGAAATGGGGAAAGAACCCATAAGTATACAAGTACTTACATTGATGTGATCTTTATGAAAATATCTTTTTTTTTTTTAGACAAAAACACACACAATGTAATCAGCATACATTACATTTTGACTGGTCTCTTTGGCTAAAAAATTTTAAATTTTTCTCTATACTGTCATAGAGAATGCCAAGTATCTACTCTAGTTTAGTCAACCCATGAAACATCCATACAGGCATATGAACAGCACATTTTGTATTCACTTCGCAGAAGGGAGAAATTGAGGCAGAGAAATGTTTGTAGTTGTTGTTTTGTTCTGGTTTTTTGTGAGTTGGAGTCTTACTCTGTCACCCAGACTGGAGTGCAGTGGCCACTCCTAGACACCACATCCTCGACCTACTGAGCTCCGGTGATCCTTCTGCCTCAGCCTTCCAAGTAGCTGGAAGTACAGGTACGCGCTACCACACCTGACTAATTTTTTGATTTATTGTAGAGATGAGGTTTCACCAAGTTGCCCAGGAGGGTCTCAAACACGCGGGCTCAGGGTCTCAAACACTCACCTCAGCCTCCCAAGGCATGGGATTACAGGCTGAGCCACTGAGCCTGGCTGAGAAATGTTTCAAAAGCTACAACAAAAGAAGGAAGCTCATAATTTGTAACCCTTATGTGTAAAGTAAAATGTGTGTGAGTCACAAGTGAAACATGCTGAAATGAATACTCTGTTTACTTGTAGTTTTATAGTTTCAAGAATTATCTTTAAATATTTGATTTATTATTATTTTTATATGATGACAGACAGGGGACCAGATTTATTCATCTGTGCATGAAAATCCAGTTTACTCAGTACAGTTTATTGGAGATACTCCCTTTTCCCCTGTGTGTTCTTGATGCTTTAAAAAATGAGCTAACTATTAAAAAACCTGATTCATGGGTTCTCTACTCTGTTCCATTGTCTATATGTCTGAATTTTGTGAATACAATTCTGTTTTGTTTACTATAGCTTTGGGGAAACACTTCTGGACATTGTTCTGGGCAAAGATTTATTGAGTAACAGCTGAAAAACACAGGAAACAAAAGTAAATCTTTACATGTGGAATCATATCAAGCTAAAAAGCTTCCATACAGAAAAGAAAACAATCACATTGATAAGACAATGTGCAAAAGGCAGACAATATTTACAAACCATCTAACAAGGGATTAGTTGTCACAAAAAAAAACAAGGTACTCAAAAAATCAACAGCTGATAATTATAATAATAACAACAACAATAATCTGATAAAAATGGGCAAATGATTTGAATAGACATTTCTCAAAAGAAGATATACATATGGTCAATAAATGTATTTTTTAAATGCTCAAAATTACTAGTCATAAGAAAAATGCAAATCAAATATAATCTTATCTCAATTATGACTATAATAAAAAAGACATAAAATTAATAAATGCTAGCCAGAATGTGGAAAATGGAAACCCCTTGTATGTTTTTTGTGAAAATGTGAATTAAAACAGTCACTATGAAAACCTCTATGAATGTCTCTTTCAAAACTAAAAATAAAACTATCCTCTGATCTAGCAATCTCACTGCTGTGTACATATATGAAAGAAAGAAACAAAGTATAGCAAAAATATTATATATATATATATATTCCTATATTTACTCCAGCCCTATGTTCACAAAACTCAATATATGAAATCAACCTAGGTGTCCATCAAGGGATGAGTGAATAAAGAAAATATGGAATATATACACAATGGAATATTTAGACATAAAATATAATTCTGTCATTTGCAACAACATGGATGGAGCTGGTGTACATTAAGTAGAATAAGCAGGTATAGAAAAACAAATACCATGTGTACTCACTCATATGTGAGTGCTAAAAACTTTGTCTCATAAAGTTAGTGGATAAAATATTGGTTGCCAATGGTGGGGAGGAGAAATGATGTCTCACATCTAATTGAAATCAACTTAGTTGTACAAATTCTGACTGGAGGGCTGAAGGTTTCATGATGATTCATTGACCAATTAAATGCTTGCAAATTCACAATTTGTTGTAAGGCTTTCACATACCAAAAATTATGCAAATATATTCAATCCACACATGTTGTAATAATAGAGAAGGAGAATATACCACAAGGACTAGCTATGGAGATCAGCACACTGATGGAAAACCAGCAGGTCGAGTTTTCCTTCTAATGCCAATTCACTAGGGGTCAGAGGAGTCACTGCTCTTTTCCCAGCATTGCTTTCTGCTACCACAGCTGGAGAAATGGTGCTCCCAGAGTTATCACCAGCAAGGAGATCCTGCAGTCCTCTTGGTCACAGTCAGAGTCTTTTCCATTTCTTTTGTGTCAGTTGCTCCACAGGAGTTTTCAGAGCTATTATCTTTAGTTGTCTTTCAGCTTTAGTATCCTGTCAGGTCTTGACACGTGCCATCTTATTACGTCAGTCTGCCATGCATTCAGTCTGAGTGGTCAGCAATTTCACTGTAAGCTGAGTCACTTCTTATAAAGTGACTCTATTTTGAGACATTTAAAAATCACAAAAAAATATATATAGCAGGTTGGTTAATGGCCACCCAAATACAAATAGATAAAATAAATTTTAGTTTTCAATAGCACAATAGAGCGATAACATTGAACCGTAATTTGTTGTACATTTTAAACTAGGTTTAAGAAAAAATTTAGAACATTAGCTCTCCTCTGTTATGGATGTCATGGTGTCAGGACTTCATGTACCTTGGGTGCCACAGTGACTGGGCCTCAACTGTGCTTGGAACTCCGATGACTGGCCATCTTCTGTGATGTATGCTCCAGGGATGAGTGCTCTTCTGTGATGGGTGTCCTAGTAATGAAACCTTCTCCAAAATGGGTGCCCCAGTGACTACTCTTTCATGGATCCCTGAGTTTCTGGGTCTCCTCCATATTGTGTGCCCCAATGACTGCCCCTCCTTTGGGAAGAGTGTCCCAGTGATTGGGCCTTCTCCATAATATGTGCTCCATTGACTGAGCCTCCTTCATGATTGGTGCCCAAGTGACTGTTGCTCTTCCAATACTGGTTTCTACAGTGAATTGGTCTCTGTGATGGGTGCTCCAGTGACTGGCTCTCATATGTGATGGTTGTCCCTATGATTGGCTTTATACTGTGATACATACCCCAGTGACAAGGCCTTCTCTATGAAAGGTGCTCATTGGCTAGTCCTTCTCTGTTAGGGGTGCCCCCTGATTGGTCTGCCTCTGTAATTGTTGTCCCAGTGACTGGACCTTCTCAATTATGTATACTTCAGTGACTTCCCATCCACTGTGTTGAGTGCTCAGAGATTGACTCTCCTTTTTGATTGGTATCTCAGTGACTGTCCCTTTTCTTTGATTGGTGCCCCAGGGCCTGGTTCTCCTCTGTCAATGGATTCACCAGTTACAGGTCCTCATTTGTGATTTATGCCCCAGTGACTGGGCGTTTTTTATAATATATGCCCCAGTAACTAGCCATTCCCCTTTATGGTTGCCCTAGTATCTGGGTCTCCTTTGTGACTGTTGCCCCAGGGATTGGCATTCCATGATAATAGTTGCCCAGTGACTAACCATCACCTGTGAATGTTTTCCAGTGATTGGTCCTCTTTCATAAAGGGTGCCCCAGTGACTGTTCCTCCTCTGTTATGGTTGCAAAAATTCTAGACATTCTTTGTGTTGGATGTACAAGTGACTAGCCCTCCTCTGTGAGTAGTGCAACTGTGACTGACCCTAGTCTGATATGGATGCCCCAGTGACTGTTCATACACTGTGATGTGTGCCCCAGTGACTGGCTGTCTTTTGTGATCAGTACTCCAGTGACTGGACCTTTCTGTGATGTCTGTCCCAGTGATTAGCCTTCTTCTATGATGGGTGACCAGAGACTACACTTCTCAGAAGGATGCTACAGTGAATGGTCCTAATTTGTGATGTGGGCCCTGGTTACTGGGTTTCCTCTGTGATCAGTGCCCTAGTGACTAGCTTTCCTCTGTGATCACTGTGCCAGCAACTGGGTGCATCAGTGAGAAGTTCTCCTCCATTTTGTGTCTCTCAGTGACTGTCTCTTTGGTTATTTGTGTCCTGGTGACGGGTCTTCCATAGTAGGTGCCTAAGTGATTAACCCTCTTTTGTGATGGCAGTTCTAGTGGTTGACCCTTCTCAGTGATGGGTACCCAAGTGACTGGCAATCCTTTGTTATGGATGTCCCAGTGGCATTTTCTTACCATATTGGATGACTCTGAGTCTGGATCTGCCATATTATAGCTGCTACAGCATCAGGTCTTCCTCTCTGTGTGTGACTCAGTTTCTAGACCTTCTCTGTGAGGCATGCCCCCGGACAGGTTATCCACTATTATGGGTGTCATATTGACTACCCAGCTGTGATGATTGCCTGGGTAACTGGCCCTCCTCTTTGATTGGTGGTCCATTTATATGCCTTCTTCTGTGATAGCACAACCAGTGATGGACTTTCCTCTGTGATTGCTGTCTCGGTGATTTCCTTTCCTCTGTGATGGGTTTCTCAGTGACTGGGCCACCTTTGTAATCAAGGTCCCAGTGATGGATCTCCTCTGTGATAGGTGCATCATTGACTGTCCTTTCTCATGTGTTTGTGCCTCAGTGACTGGTCCTCTTCTCTGATTAGTGCACAAGGGACTTGCAGCTATCTGTGATGGGTACTTGAGTAACTAGCCTGCTTCGTGATGAGTGCCCCAGTGGCTGGCCCTCCACTGTTATGGCTG
>NW_007176469.1:0-873 GCF_000164805.1 Carlito syrichta
CTCGGTGATTTCCTTTCCTCTGTGATGGGTTTCTCAGTGACTGGGCCACCTTTGTAAATCAAGGTCCCAGTGATGGATCTCCTCTGTGATAGGTGCATCATTGACTGTCCTTTCTCATGTGTTTGTGCCTCAGTGACTGGTCCTCTTCTCTGATTAGTGCACAAGGGACTTGCAGCTATCTGTGATGGGTACTTGAGTAACTAGCCTGCTTCGTGATGAGTGCCCCAGTGGCTGGCCCTCCACTGTTATGGCTGTCCTCTTCTCTGTTCTCCTCTGTGATGAGTGCCCCAGTAAATTGGTCTTCTTTCCATTAGTTTCCCAGTGACTGTCTCTTCTCTGTGATAGCTGGCCCAGTGAATGAGCCTCCTCTATAATGGGGCACCAGTGACTGGCCTACTCTGTGGTGGGTCTTAAAGTATCTGGCCCCCCTCCTGAAGGAGGGCCAATCAACCGCTCTTATAATTGCCCACGGTCTCACCTCCTCCCTATTATTTTGCCTAGCAAATACAAACTACGAACATCATCTATGATACCCCTAATTCTACTATCCCTAGGAGGACTGCCCCCACTTACGGGTTTCCTCCCTAAATGAGCAATTATTCAAGAACTTATAAAAAATAATAATACACTTATCCCAATATTAATGGCTATTACAGCCCTACTTAACCTATTTTTCTACATACGTTTAACCTACTCAACAACCCTTACTATATTCCCAATCAATAATACTACAAAAATAAAATGACAATTTGAAAACACAAAACTAATACTTATTGTACCCACTCTACAACCTTATCCACCCTACTTTTACCCATATCCCCTATACTCCTACAACTAGAGTAGGAATTTAGGTTAACTAGACCAAGAGCCTTC
>NW_007176470.1:0-733 GCF_000164805.1 Carlito syrichta
CTGGTCAGATGACTTCACTATTCGGCTGACGAGTGAGCTGACTGGTCAGAAGACTTAACTAGTCGACCAGCAATTGATCTGACAGGTGAGCTGACTTAACTAGTCAGCTGTCAAGTAAGCCGATGTGTGAGCTGCCTTAACTACTCAGCCAGCAATCTAGCTGACCAGTGATCTGACTTAAGCAATTGGCCAGCATGCAAGACAACTAATTAACTGACGTGTTGGCCTGCAAGTGAGCTGACAAGTAATTGACCTGTTGGTTGGCGAGCGAGCTGAGTAATTTGCTGACCGGATGGCAGGTGAGCAAGCTGACTAGTTAGCTGACATGATGGAAAGTGAGTAAGCAAACTAGTTATCTGACCAGCTGGATGAGTGGCTAACCAATTAGTTAGCTAAGTAATTAACTGATTTCCTAGCTGACATAACTAGCTAGCTGACTAGCTAGCTGGCTATCTAGCTGACATAACTAGCTGGCAAACAAGCTATCTAGCTGTCTAGCTAGCTGACTTAACTAGCTAGTTAACTGACAATCTAGCTGACTAGCTAGCTGACTGAACTGGCTAGCTGAGTAGAAACCTGACTAGCTAGATGACTTAACTAGCTAGCAGAATAGTTAGTTGAATTGCTAGCTGACTTAACTAACTAACTGGCTAGCTAGCTATCTTTACTAGCTAACTAGCCAGTTGGTTGGCTAGCTGGCTAGCCAGCTGACATAACTAGCTAGCTACCTGCT
>NW_007176471.1:0-903 GCF_000164805.1 Carlito syrichta
CTGGTCAATTATGTAAAATCTAAATGCATGCATTTACTTTTTTTTCTTTTTTTTGAGTTAGAGTCTCAGTCCATCACCCTCCCCTAGCAGGTTCCCTCAACTGGCAATCCCACTCCCCTCCCCTGACAGCTTCCCATTATTCCCAAACACTTTCTCATATTATTATGTGAAAGGTACCTGTAGAAACCTAGAAGAAAGTTAGCTTATTATTAGCTTTTTTTTTTTTTACCTCAGTGTAAAGATTAGCAAGCATTCAGACATTCTACTGCAGGACAAACAGCAGCCTAACCCATCCCCCCTAGGCATATCTCCTTCAGATACAATATCAGGACAACTCCAATGACCACCCACCGTTGGTCAAGGAATTTGTGAATTGCAAATGTCTAACAAGCCTCTTACAGGAAATCCCCCTCAGGTTAAGCTATTCAGATCTCTGTGAACTTCGTGGCACAGATAAGCCCCACCATGGCAGCAATCATGTGACTAACCCACCCATCTGCCTGCTGTCCATCATCTAACATCATCAGTATCTGCACTTGCTTGCCATTTTGTGATGACGTGGAAGCAGACCACCACCCAAACACCCTAATGATCTTCCCCCATCAAGGGGAATGGTTAAAAGGACACAACCACAGGCAACCAGGGGCCATTGCCTTGCTAGAGTCTGGCGTAGCCATGGGCTCTTTGAGTCATGGCTGTCGCCATGCTTCCTGGCTTTGGCCCCCCTCCCCCACCTTGTGAAGCTGAATCTTCTGTTTTCCTTCTCTCTCTCTAATTTATTTTTAAATAACTTTTCTTTCTTAATCTTTTTGTGTGTCGCAATTATTTGCTATTTACTCGGATCTCTGGGTTGCCGGAACGCACCTCCGGTTTTGCCAGCCCCGCCAGTGCTGCGCGCCTCCC
>NW_007176472.1:0-715 GCF_000164805.1 Carlito syrichta
ACCTGGTGGCAATTGAAGGCTCTAGCTGTGGCTACACTTCAGCATGCAGCTCCAGGGAAAGACTTCAGACCGCTGTGGCCTGACTGGGCGAGGCACTAAGGTTAAATCTTTGCTGTCTTCTAGCCAAGATTTCGGAGTTTCCCCGTGGACCGAGCTGCATCTCGGAGGACAACTGACGGTCTCTACCTAGGGCTACTCCCTAGGGAGGCAAGAAAGTCCCCAAAGGAAAGTTCGAACCGCCAGAGCCTGTAAGGGTGGGAGACAAAGTGCTGGGTTTCTTTACTCTTTTCCTCTCTGACTGGCGAAGTAACTCCACGAAGGACCTTGAAACTCCAACAGCTACGTTATACCTTTCTGCGCCTTTGGTGAGTCATCCCCTTTTATTTTTCATCCACACACACATATTTGAATGTACGCTCTTGGACCGCCCTTTGTTCGGATGGCTTTCTGGGTCTCTCGGGTTTCCGGTTCTGTCTTGGAAGACTCCTAGCAAGGGTCGGGGACCTGGTACCTGCTCAAAGTCCTGGTACCAGGCCTTCCAAGACTCAAAAAACAACTCAGAAAACAACACAAAAAATTGAAAATCCATGAAGTCACCACTCAGTACAAGTAATAGAAGACTACTTTAAAGTATTCACCTCGTTCCCCCGGGAGTTCCCCCACTCCTGTCCACCGCAGCCTCGACCTGCTGGGCTCCGGCGATCCTTCCGCCTCA
>NW_007176473.1:0-319 GCF_000164805.1 Carlito syrichta
CGGGTCATATGGAAGGTCAATTTTTAGAGCTTTTAGGAATCGCCACACTGCTTTCCACAGAGGTTGCACTAGTTTACACTCCCAGCAGCAGTGTAGAAGTGTTCCCTTTTCACCACACCCTCTCCAGCAGCTGTTATTTTTTGAGTTGTTGATAATTGCCATTCTGACTGGGGTTAGGTGGTATCTCAGTGTGGTTTTGATTTTCATCTCCCTGATGATTAGTGAGGTTGAACATTTCTTCATGTGTTTGTTGGCTGCGCAGATGTCTTCCTTTGTGAAGTGTCTGTTCATATCTTTTGCCCATTTTATAATGGGGTTG
>NW_007176474.1:0-821 GCF_000164805.1 Carlito syrichta
AAACTGTCCATTGAAACCTCTGATGAGGCCTATTCAAATTGGAGATGGAATACTAAATGCAAATCTCTGCTTATCTGAGAAGCCAAAGGAATAGTGAAAAAACAATCTTGAAGGTCTATAACAATAATATGATATTTATCGGGCACTACTACAGGAGATGGCAATCCTGGTTGTAAAGCACCCATAGTTTCCATAGTATTATTTATTTTTCTGAGGTCATGTAACATTCTCCATTTTCCTTAGCACAAATTGTCCTCCTGTCAAACATCCTTTAGCCACTTGAAACCAATCATAAGGAGTCATCCACCCAGCACGTAGCCCATCTAAGAAGGCTAGTGTATACGGCGCTGTTGGGCCATAATCATGACAAGCAGCTTTTAAGTCTTTTAATAATTTCATTGATATAGGTTCCCATTTAGGGGGTTCAAATTCTATGTCAACAGGAAAACAATGAAGAGAGTCTTCTGATTCTAAAGCCTTTTGTATAGTTCCTTGAATTCCCGGTAAATATTTTTTAGGTAGTTCTACCCTTTGGCCACTAGATGGTAGCAGAGACTTATTTTTAGAAACCACAGGGAAAGAAAAATCTGGCCAATCTGGATTCTTATACTTAGCTGCTTCTTCATTCAATTCTGCATCGTCACCAGGAGATAACTGGTCTCCAGAGTCATTTTCTTTAGCTGCCTCATCCTCCTCAGAGTCTGAGTCACTAGGGAAAGAACCATAATTAGGATTTAAAACTAACGCTTCCCGCAAAATATTCCATAGGGAATAAGAATCTTGTGGCATCTGTGTTCCACCATGATTAGTATACCATTTTT
>NW_007176475.1:0-855 GCF_000164805.1 Carlito syrichta
AAAACAATCTTGAAGGTCTATAACAATAATATGATATTTATTGGGCACTGCTACAGGAGATGGCAATCCTGGTTGTAAAGCGCCCATAGTTTCCATAGTATTATTTATTTTTCTGAGGTCATGTAACATTCTCCATTTTCCTTAGCACACATTGTCCTCCTGTCAAACATCCTTTAGCCAATTGAAACCAATCATAAGGAATCATCCACCAAGTATGTAGCCCATCTAAGAAGGCTAGTGTATACGGCGCTGTTGGGCCATAATCATGACAAGCAGCTTTTAAGTCTTTTAATAATTTCATTGGTATAGGTTCCCATTTAGGGGGTTCAAATTCTATGTCAACAGGAAAACAATGAAGAGAGTCTTCTGATTCTAAAGCCTTTTGTATAGTTCCTTGAATTCCCGGTAAATATTTTTTAGGTAGTTCTACCCTTTGGCCACTAGATGGTAGCAGAGACTTACTTTTAGAAACCACAGGGAAAGAAAAATCTGGCCAATCTGGATTCTTATACTTAGCTGCTTCTTCATTCAATTCTGCATCGTCACCAGGAGATAACTGATCTCCAGAGTCATTTTCTTTAGCTGCCTCATCCTCCTCAGAGTCTGAGTCACTAGGGAAAGAACCATAATTAGGATTTAAAACTAACGCTTCCCGCAAAATATTCCATAGGGAATAAGAATCTTGTGGCATCTGTGTTCCACCATGATTAGTATACCATTTTTTCATATTTTTGCCTACCTCATCCCATGTTTTTAATTCTAAAGTACCCTGATCCGGGAACCATGGATTAACTTTCTGTACAAAATCTAGAAAAGAATTTACTTTATCTCTACTTACCTTTACCCCTTTATGTT
>NW_007176476.1:0-821 GCF_000164805.1 Carlito syrichta
GAAGAAAAGATTGCCTAAGGAGTACTGATAGCTACACAGACACAGGTCAATAAAATCGAGAGACAGTGTAGGTCAGAAGGTGAACAACAGATGTGATCTAAACTAACAGTCACAATGATAAAATCATAAGTCAAAATAAGTGAAAGGGAGAAGTGCAAGAGGGAAAACAGATATACATACCAACTATCAGGTGAGAGAGAGACACAGGGCTGGGAAGAAGTGAAAAAAGACAGGTAAGAAAGATTCCCTAAAGAATACTGATAGCTAAACAGAGACAGGCCAAAAAAATCAAGAAACAGTATAAGTCAGAAGGTAAACACCAAACGTAATCTAGACCAACAGTTTCAATGATAAAATCATAGGTAAAAATAAGCGATCAGAGTAGAGTCACTTCTGTGATCTCCGATTCCAGCCTCTCCCTTTTGTTTTTCGTTGCAGCGTAGGGGTGGGGCTTTGTCTCCTGTTTCACACTGTTGCCTTAGGAGCTGAGGTAAAGTTTGTTGCTAGGTGGGCGGGGCAATGGAAGTCTCTGCCTGGAGAATGGCAAGGCAGTTTAAGCAGATCTGTTTTTCTCCGCTTGTCTGGGTCCTCTGGCTTGGGGTCTCACGCTGTGTGCCTCAGCCAGGGTTGACCCGGAGTTCCAGAGCTCCAAAGTTCCAAAAGGCAGGCTGTAAATGACGAGAGTGGCACTGGGACCCTACAGAGTATTCAGCCAGTAATGGAACCGGTGTCTCTGAGGGGCGGGCACTCAGAGCCTCCCTGTGCGACCTGCGGTGCCAGATGCTGGGCCAGGGAGAGAGCTGGAGGGAGCAGGGACCCAA
>NW_007176477.1:0-816 GCF_000164805.1 Carlito syrichta
ATTCAGGTGAGAGAGAGACACAGGGCTGGGAAGAAGTGAAAAAAGACAGGTAAGAAAGATTCCCTAAAGAATACTGATAGCTAAACAGAGACAGGCCAAAAAAATCAAGAAACAGTATAAGTCAGAAGGTAAACACCAAACGTAATCTAGACCAACAGTTTCAATGATAAAATCATAGGTAAAAATAAGCGATCAGAGTAGAGTCACTTCTGTGATCTCCGATTCCAGCCTCTCCCTTTTGTTTTTCGTTGCAGCGTAGGGGTGGGGCTTTGTCTCCTGTTTCACACTGTTGCCTTAGGAGCTGAGGTAAAGTTTGTTGCTAGGTGGGCGGGGCAATGGAAGTCTCTGCCTGGAGAATGGCAAGGCAGTTTAAGCAGATCTGTTTTTCTCCGCTTGTCTGGGTCCTCTGGCTTGGGGTCTCACGCTGTGTGCCTCAGCCAGGGTTGACCCGGAGTTCCAGAGCTCCAAAGTTCCAAAAGGCAGGCTGTAAATGACGAGAGTGGCACTGGGACCCTACAGAGTATTCAGCCAGTAATGGAACCGGTGTCTCTGAGGGGCAGGCGCTCAGAGCCTCCCTGTGCGACCTGCGGTGCCGGGTGCCGGCCGGGGAGAGAGCTGGAGGGAGCAGGGACCCAAAACTTCCCCGCACGCTGCAATACCTGGCCTTAGGAAATGAGGTAAAGTTTGTTGATAGGTGGGCAGGGCAATGGAAGTCTCTGCCTGAGAATGGCAAGGCAGTTTAAGCAGATCTGTTTTTCTCCGCTTGTCTGGGTCCTCTGATTTGGGGTCTCACGCTGAGTGCCTCAGCCAGGGTGG
>NW_007176478.1:0-1081 GCF_000164805.1 Carlito syrichta
TCAGGTGAGAGAGAGACACAGGGCTGGGAAGAAGTGAAAAAAGACAGGTAAGAAAGATTCCCTGAAGAATACTGATAGCTAAACAGAGACAGGCCAAGAAAATCAAGAAACAGTATAAGTCAGAAGGTAAACACCAAACGTAATCTAGACCAACAGTTTCAATGATAAAATCATAGGTCAAAATAAGCGATCAGACTAGAGTCACTTCTGTGATCTCCGATTCCAGCCTCTCCCTTTTGTTTTTCGTTGCAGCATAGGGGTGGGGCTTTGTCTCCTGTTTCACACTGTTGCCTTAGGAGCTGAGATAAAGTTTGTTGCTAGGTGGGCGGGGCAATGGAAGTCTCTGCCTGGAGAATGGCAAGGCAGTTTAAGCAGGTCTGTTTTTCTCCACTTGTCTGGGTCCTCTGGCTTGGGGTCTCACGCTGTGTGCCTCAGCCAGGGTGGACCCGGAGTTCCAGAACTCCAAAGTTCCAAAAGGCAGGCTGTAAATGACGAGAGTGGCACTGGGACCCTACAGAGTATTCAGCCAGTAATGGAACCGGTGTCTCTGAGGGGCGGGCGCTCAGAGCCTCCCTGTGCGACCTGCGGTGCCGGGTGCCGGGCCGGGGAGAGAGCTGGAGGGAGCAGGGACCCAAAACTTCCCCACACGCTGCCATACCTGGCCTTAGGAAATGAGGTAAAGTTTGTTGATAGGTGGGCAGGGCAATGGAAGTCTCTGCCTGGAGAATGGCAAGGCAATTTAAGCAGATCTGTTTTTCTCCGCTTGTCTGGGTCCTCTGATTTGGGGTCTCATGCTGAGTGCCTCAGCCAGGGTGGACCCGGAGTTCCAGAGCTCCAAAGATCCAAAGGGCAGGCTCTAGACAGCGAGAGTGGCGCTGGGACCCAACAGAGGACTTCAGCCAGAAATGGAACCAGCGTCTCTGAGGGGCGGGTGCCCAGAGCCTCCCTGTGTGACCGGCGGCTTGATGCCGGGTGCCCGGGCTGGAGACAATGCACCGGGGAGGGATCTGGAGGGGGCTGGGACCGGAGACTTCCACACACGAGTAGAACGGCAGCAGTGGGGGGAGGGGCGCAATATCTG
>NW_007176478.1:2154-7563 GCF_000164805.1 Carlito syrichta
GGAGTTAGGTGGTATCTCATTGTAATTTTGATTTGCATTTCTTTGATGATTAGTGAGGCTGATCATTTCTTCATGTGTCTGTTGGCTGTTTGTATGTCATCTTTTGAGGAGTATCTGTACATGTCCTTTGTTCACTTTTTAATAGGATTGTTTGTTTTTTTTCTTTCATTTTGAGTTCCTCTTGGATTCTGGATGTTAGGCCTTTGTCAGATACATAATTTGCAAATATTTCTTACAGTTCTGTAGGTTGTCCCTTTACACTCTTAATGGTTTCTTTTACTGTACAAAAGCATTTTGGTTTGTGATGTCCCCCTTGCCTAATTAGCTTTTATGACAATTGTTTTTGGGTACTTGGTCAAGAATTCATTTCTTACTCTGATGCATTTAAGGGTGTCTCCTATGTTCTCTTGTAGGATTCTTATTGTTTGAGGTTTTATGTTTAGGTCTTCAATTCATTTTGAGTTGATTTTTGTATGTGGTGACAGGTTGGGGTCCAACTTAAATCTGCTTGTGATTAACCAGGTTTTCCAGCAAGACTTGCTAAATATGGTCTATTTTCCTCAATGATTGTTATTGGTGACTTTATCGAAGATGAGTTGCTTGAGAAACCATGTTTTTACTTCCAGAATCTCTGTCCTGTTCCATTGGTCTATGTGCCTATTGCTGTATGAATACAACTGTCTTGGTTATTGTAGCCTTGGAATACAGTGTAAAATCTGGAAGTGTGACACCTCCCTCTCTGTCCCTTTGGCTGAGGATTATTTTGGCTATTCATGCCTTTTTAATTTCCATAGGTATTTCTGTTTTGTCATTTCCAGTTCCGTGAAAAATGATGTCGGTAGGTAGATGGGTATTGCATAGACTCTGTAGATTGCTTTGGGTAGGATGGACATCTTGGCAATATTGATTATTCCAATCCATGAGCCTTGGATGATTTCCATTTGTTTGTGTCATCCTTGATTTCTTTGAGCAGCAGTTTGTAGTTCTATTTGTAAAGCTCTTTCACTTTTCTGGTGAAGTGGATGCCAAGGTATTTCATTTTTGTGTGTGTAACAATTGTGAATGGAATTGTGCTATTTATTTTGTTCTCTGCCTGCTTGTTGCTGGTGTATAGAAATGCAGCTGTCTTTTTCATGTTGATTTTGTGACCAGAGACTTTACTAGGGTTTGACAGACTCTCTAGGGTTTTCTAGGTATAAAATTTTATCATCTCCAAAGAAGACTAGCATAACTTCCTCTTTTCCTATTTGGATACCCCTGATTTTCTTCTCCTGCCTGATTGCCCTATCTAGCATTCCAGCACAATGTTGAATAGGAGAGGTGAGTATGGACATCCTCCTCTTGTTTCAGTTCTTAGGGAGAATGCTTCCAGCTTCCGCCCATTGAGCAAAATGTTGGTTGCAGGTTTATTACAGATGGCTCTTACTGTTTTGAGGAATATTCCTTCTATGTCTAGGGTTCAAGACTTTTTATGAATAAGTGATGCTAGGTTTTGTTGAATGCTTTTTCTGCATCTCATGAGATAATCATGTGGTTCTTGGTTTTACATCTGTTAATGTGCTGAATGACATTTATGGTCTTGCAAACATTGAACCAGACCTGCATCCCAGGAAAGAAGTCCACCTGGTCATGGTGAATGACCATTGAGATGTGTTGTTGGAGCCAACTTTCTAGACTCTTGTTGAGAGTTGTACCTGTTTGTTCATTAAGAAGATTTGTCTATAATTTTCATTCCTTGTTGAGTCTTTGCCAAATTTGGGTATCAGTATGATGTTAGCTCCTTGAAATTAGTTGGGAAAATTTCATCATTCTTGGCTGCCTGTAATACATTCAATAAGATTGATATCAGCTTCTCTTTGTATGTCTTGTAGAATTCAACTGGGAAGCCATCTGATCCAGGTCTTTTTTTAGTGGGAGGTTCTTATGTCTTAATCAATATTCTAGATTGTTATTGGTCTGTTGAAAGTTTCACTTTCTTCATGTTTCAAACTTGGGAGGTTGCATGATGGCAGAAATTTCTCCATTTCCTTTAGATTTTCTTGTTTATTTGCATACAAGTGATTATAGTGATCTCTGGTAATCTTTTGAATTTCTTCAGGGTCAGTTGTGACTTCATCTTTTTTGTTTCTAATTGTGTTTATTTGGACTTTCTCTCTCTTTCTTTTTAGTTAATCTAGCCAGGAAACATCAATCTTATTTATACTTTCATAGAAACAGCTTTTTGTCCTTTTGATCTTTTCTATGATAGTTTTGTCTTCTATATTCTGTAATTGCACTGATATCTTAGTGATCTGGATTTTTCTCCTGCTGTTAGGATTTAAATTATATTGCCTTTCCATCTTCCTTAGGTGTGATGTTAGAGTGTGTACTTGTGATCTTTCTGTTTTCTTGATGCATGCGTGCAATGTCATGAATTTTCCTTTTAATACTGCTTTCTTGGTATCCCATAGATTCTGATAAGATGTATCTGTTTTCATTTGTTTCCAGAATCTTTTCATTCTTTATTTCTGTGTCGACCCAGCAGCATGTTCTTTGGTGTTCATGTCTTTGTCTGTTTGGGGAGGATCTTGGTGGTGGTGATATTTATTTTTATTCCACTGTGATCTGAGAAGATGCATGGTATTATTTAGATCTTTTAAAATTTGTTCATGCTTTATTTAAGTTGAGAATGTGATTGATCTTAGATTATGTTCCACATGCTGATGAGTAGAATGTATCCTCTGTAGTTGTTGGGTGGAGTGTTCTGTAGATGTCTGTTAAATCAATCCATTTGATCAAGTGTCGAGTTAAAGTTCCCGATTTTTTTTTGTCTTGATGATCTGTCTAGGGCCATTAGTGGATATTTAGGTCTTCAACAATGATTGTGAGAGTGTCCTCTCTTAGTTTACTTAGTAGTTGATTTATAAATCATGGTGTTCCTGAGTTGGGTGTGTGTATGTTTAAGGTGGATATCTCTTGCCAGTGGATTGAGCCTTTTAAGTTTTGATGATTTGAAGTCTTCTTTGTCTGATATTAGAATAGCTACTTCTGCTCTTGTATGCTTTCCATATTCCTGAAAGATATTTTTCCAGCCATTAACTTTGAGTCTCAGGGTGTTCTTTACAGTGAGATGAGTTTCCTGGAGGTAGCAGGCTGTTGAATTATGCTTCTTTATCCAGTTTTCCACTCTGCCTCATTCAGTGGATATCCAATCCGTTGATTTTCAAATTAATTATTAAAATGTGATAGTTTATCCCTGTCATAGGGCATGAAGAGTGTTGTTTTGCTTCTTTTTACTTCTGTATTTATGTTTGTGTATATTTTCATTCTTGAGTACTTTGTATGACTGTTAACTCTGTGCTTGCCTGTACTTTTGTGCTGGGTATGACCTTTTTCTTTTTTCTGTGTTAAACACCTTCTTAAGCATTTCCTGAAGGGCTGGTCTGGAAGTGGTATATTATTTTACGAATTGATATTTGAGAAGTATTTTAATTCTCCTTCACAGATGAAGCTTAGCTTAGCAGAATAGGAAATTCTGACTGAAATTGCTTATCTTTAAGAATGTTAAATATGGGACTCCAGTCCCTTCTGGCTTGTAGTGTTTCTACAGGTAAGTATGGAACATTTCTGATGGATCTTCCCCTGTAGGTGGTTTGGCCTTTCTCTCTTGCTGCTTTTAGGACTTTTTCTTTCATACTTACTTTGTGGAGGCAGATTAAAATGTGTGCTACTGATGGTCTTCTCATGTGATACCTTGTGGCGATTCTCTGAGCCTCTTGTGCTTGAATAATCACCTCTGTAGTGAGATGTGGAAAGTTTTCTTGGGTGACTTCATGGTATTGTTCCATGGTGTTGTCAGTTTCCATTCCTGCTTCAGGGATACCACTCAGGCATGGATTTGGCTTCTTGACATAGTCCCACATCTCTTGGAGGCTTGCTCTGAGTCTTTTTTCTATGTTTTTGACAGACGGGGTTAGTTCCATATTTTGGTTTTCAAGCTCTGAGATTATTTTTCCTGCCTGAATGATCTTCCTCCCTATGCTTGTTTTTTTGTTGTTGTTGTGTTTGTTTTTTGTGGTTTTGAGTTGATATCTCACTCTATTGCCCAGGCTGAAGTGTGAAGTGCAGTGGCAGCTTCATGGTCACCACAGTCTCCACCTGCTGGGCTCAGGTGATCCTTCTGTCTCAGCCTTCCAAGTAGCTGGAACTATAGGTGCACATCACCACACCTGGCTTATTTTTTATTTATTGTAGAGATGTTGTCTTGCCAAGTTGCCCAGGCTGGTCGCGAACCTGCAGGCTCAGACAGTCCTCTCACCTTGGTCTCCCAAAGTGCTGGAATTATAGGCGTGAGCCACCTCACCTGCCTCCCTGTGCTTGTTACTGTGTTTTTAATTTCCAGGATGTAATTGTTCATTTCTGTTATTTCCAAATGGGATTTGAGATTGGCCAGCTCTGTTTTACTTCCTGTACAACTCCAGTGAGATTCATTTCTAGTTTTTGTGGTTCCCTTTATTCATTTTACCCATCTGATCTCTGATTTCTGTGACTGTGATTTGTGGTAGATCGTTCTTGGGGGGCTTCCATTGTTTGTGCTCTGATAGTTGCTTTTTCAGGTGCTGCCCATTTAGGACTCCCTGTTTTCTATTGATTCTTCCTCATTTGTGACAAGGCTTCCTTTTCTCTCTCTCACTTCCTTTCCTCTTTACTTTTATGCTCTGAAATTAGTCAATGACTCTCTGTTCTAGGCCCTTTTCTGTCATTCAATATAAGTCCCTCACTGAGAGGGAGAGGATAATTCACTTCTGTTTGGTGTTCCACCCTGTGACAGTTCTCTGTGCTGCAGGTTTTTCCACTATTGTGAATTCTGTTGAGTTGGTTTTCAGACCCTTTTGCAAGCACCTGTGGCATGGGTGTGAGGATGGGCCCTTCATCTGCTGTTTGTGGTTTGCAGCCTAGAAGCTTTCCCACTGGGAAAGTCTTGGGTATCTTTCATGTTGCTCCCTCACCTTTCAAGTCTGAGCTCAGCACTTAAAAGACATCGAGTTCCCTGCCATGGAGGGGATCCACCTCATGGGGGTGCAGAGCTGGGGGTGCAGAGCTTGCTGATGATCCTTCCTGGTCTGGCAGGGGGGTTCGTTGTTATTTGTTGGTAGTGGTGCCATCCAAGTTTAATCTGAAGGTGAGCTTTTTTAGCCAGGGAGCCAGCCACTGGGCTCTGCTGGCAGAAGGTGCTCTCTTGGCAGATGTCTGGACACAAGTTTGTTCCTGACCAGGACTCCTTCTGCATGAGACCAATGACTTATGTGTGTCTGAGGGGAACTAACCCAAAACATGTTTGGATCATTCTTCCCCTTTCGTTCACAGAGAAGGGCTGCAGTTCTTGTGTGAGCCTGGTACATAGTGGGGGATTCAATGCCTGGACTTCAG
>NW_007176479.1:0-804 GCF_000164805.1 Carlito syrichta
AGCTAGGTAGCTAGATAGTTAAGTCAGTTGTCGAGCCCGCTGACTAGCTAGGTAAATCACCTAGTTAAGTCAGCTGGCTTACCAGTTGGCTAGCTAGATAGCTTGCTAATTTCGTTAGCTGGCTAGACAGAAATCTAGTTAGTTAAGTCACCTACTTAAGTCAGCTGTCTAGCCAGTTGGCTAGTTATATAGCAAGCTAGTTAATTCAGCTGACTAGCAAGCAAGCCAGCTATTTAAGTCAGCTTGTTAAGTTAGCTGCCTAGCTAGCTTTCTAGCTAGGTAGCAAGCTACTTAAGTCACTTGGCTAGCCAGATGGTAAGCTAATTAAGTCAGCTAGGTAAGTCAGTGGGCTAGCCAGCTAGCTAACTAGGTAGACAGCTAGTTATGTCAGCTGTCTAGCCAGCTGGCTAGCTAGTTAATTCAGCTGGTTGTGTAAGTTGACTAGCCAGCTGGCTACAAGTTAAGTCAATTAGTTATGTCAGCTGGCAAGCCAGCTGGCTAGCTAGGTAGGAAGCTAGTTAAGTCAGCCAGCAAGCAAGCTGGCTAGCTATTTATGTCAGCTAATTAATTCAGTTGGCTTCCCACTAAGAGGCTAGGTAGCTAACTACTTAAATCTTCTGGCTAGCCAGCTGGCTTGCTTATTGTGTAAGCTAGTTAATTCAGCTGGACAGGTAGCCTGCTTGCTAATTAAGTCAGGTAGGTAAGTCAGAGGGCCAGTCAGCTGGCTTGCTAGTTAAGTCACCTAGTTAAGTCAGCTGGCCAGGCCAGCTGGCTAGCTACGTAGCTAGCTAGTTAAGCATCTAG
>NW_007176480.1:0-643 GCF_000164805.1 Carlito syrichta
CCAACATGGAACAAGGAAGAAATAGATAACCTGAATAGATTGATAATGAGCAATGAAATTGAATCAGTAATAAAAAATCTCCTCCCACTCCCCCCCAAAACTCGGGGCTAAACGAATTCACAGCTGAATTTTATCAGACATGCAAGGAGAACTGGTACCAGTCCTACTGAAACTATTCCAGAAAATTAAGAGGAGGCTTTTCTCCCTAACTCATTCTATGAGCCCAACATTACACTGGTATCCAAATCAGGAAAAGACACACAAAAAATAAAACTACAGGTTATTTTCCTGATGAATGGGGATGCTAAAATTTTAAACAAAATACTAGCAAGCCAAATTCAACAGAATATCAAAAAAATTATCCATCACAGATAAAATATTAGCAGATGACATGATTGTATACCTAGAAAATCCTAAAGACTCTTCCTGTAAGCTTCTGGACCTAAAAAATGACTTCAGTAAAGTCTTAGGATATAAAATCAATGTGCAAAAATCGGTAGAATTTTTATACACTAACAACCCTCAAGCCGAGAACTAAATCAAGAGCTCACTCCCTTCACATTAGAGACACAACACACACACACACACACACACACACACACACACACACACACACACCTCTAGGAATACACCTAACTAAGGA
>NW_007176481.1:0-705 GCF_000164805.1 Carlito syrichta
ACTCAGCTAGCTAAGTAAGCTAAAAAAGTCAGCTTTCTTATTTCGGCAGCTGGTTCAGACAGCTAGCTTGCTAGTTTTTAATGGGTTAAAGTCAGAAAAGTTGAGTCAGGTAGTTGGCAAAGTTAACTGAAGGGTTTAAGTCAGCTTGTTGAGTCAGCTAGCTAGCTAGTTAGCAAACGGGTTGAGTCAGCTGGTTGAGTAGACAAGCTAGCTCGTTAGCTAACGAGTTAAGTCAGTTGGTTGTGTCAGATAGCTAACTAGTTAGCTAACGAGTTAAGTAAGCTGGATGAGTCAGCTAGTTGACTTGTTAGTTAGCAAGTTAAGTCAGATAATTAAGAAAGCTAGCTAGCACGTTAGATTACGAGTAAGATGACTAGCTAGTTGGCTGCTTCAGTAAGCTGGCTAGCCAGCTAGCTAGCTATTTAAATCACCTAGTTAAGTCAACTCGCTGTCCAGCAGGTTGGCTAAGTAGTTAGGTAGTTAAGTCAGCTGACAAGCTATCAGACTCTGTACATAGGTAGCTAGTCTAGTCAGCTGGCTAGCCATCCAGCGTCTAGCTATGTCAGCTAGTTAAGTCAGTTGGCTATTCAGCTGTCTAGCTGGGTAGCTAGATCGTTAGGACTGCTGGCTAGCCAGCTGGCTACTTCATTGGGTCAGCTAGTTAAGTCAGCTGGCTAGCCTGCTGTTTAGGTAGGTAGCTAGGCA
>NW_007176482.1:0-635 GCF_000164805.1 Carlito syrichta
GGGTTGAGTCAGCTGGTTGAGTAGACAAGCTAGCTCGTTAGCTAACGAGTTAAGTCAGTTGGTTGTGTCAGATAGCTAACTAGTTAGCTAACGAGTTAAGTAAGCTGGATGAGTCAGCTAGCTGACTTGTTAGTTAACAAGTTAAGTCAGATAATTAAGAAAGCTAGCTAGCACGTTAGATTACGAGTAAGATGACTAGCTAGTTGGCTGCTTCAGTAAGCTGGCTAGCCAGCTAGCTAGCTATTTAAATCACCTAGTTAAGTCAACTCGCTGTCCAGCAGGTTGGCTAAGTAGTTAGGTAGTTAAGTCAGCTGACAAGCTATCAGACTCTGTACATAGGTAGCTAGTCTAGTCAGCTGGCTAGCCATCCAGCGTCTAGCTATGTCAGCTAGTTAAGTCAGTTGGCTATTCAGCTGTCTAGCTGGGTAGCTAGATCGTTAGGACTGCTGGCTAGCCAGCTGTCTACTTCATTGGGTCAGCTAGTTAAGTCAGCTGGCTAGCCTGCTGTTTAGGTAGGTAGCTAGGCAATTTATTCAGCTGGCTAGTTTATTTAAGTAAGCTAGTTAAGTCAGCTTTGTTATCCAGCTTGCTAGGTAAGTTGCTAGCTAGTTATGTCAGCTGTGTAGCCGGCTGTC
>NW_007176483.1:0-767 GCF_000164805.1 Carlito syrichta
ATCAGTGAGAGTAGCCCAATGTCGTGTCAGTCATGATTGCCCATGGAGTTCCAACTGCTCAGATGCTGAGTCAGGATAACCACCTGAGTCCTGCAGATTGAGGCCCCGGGAGCCACGATTGTGCCACTGTGCCACAGCCCTGCATACGGAGACTCTGGCACCAAAAATGTTGCCTCTCATGTGCATCAAGATGGGCGTCCATGGCTCCTAAGGGAAAGGTCCGTGTGGGAGGGCAATGATTGAGTGATCAGGAGAAGAAATGGCCCTCCCCCAACCTGAAAGTTGCAGACTGGGCGACCAGAACCTGGGTTGGCCGTGGAGTTGCCCACCTGATTTGATAGCTTTGTGACCAATGTCTGCCCTAACTTGGGCCATCTGTTCTGTAAGCTCACAGGTAACTTTCCTGTGGGGCCCGAATGTGGAGGGTGGAAGCAGGTCTTCTAGCATATGTGACCAAAGGTGTGGGATGCACTTGCTCCTTGGCCACCTTAGAAATCTCCCGTAAACAACAGGGGGAAAGTGCCTTTTTCTCTCTCTTCCCTGAAGGTGACTCCTTGTGCTGGGTGACATGAGTGATGGTGTGTCATGTGATCCTCAAAACTACAGATAAACGAATATCTTTCCCTCAACTGCAGAAATGAGACACTGTAGCTTGAAACATGACAATGTGTTCACGGTATATTGCTAAATCTGTTAAAGATTTCTGCTGATCTATAGACCCTAATCTCATGTTGTTCATATTTGGCCCCTCTGCCTGCTTAAAATAA
>NW_007176484.1:0-1661 GCF_000164805.1 Carlito syrichta
CAGGTCAAGGCCGCGGTGGCTGGGAGAGGCCACTGCACTCCAGTTTGGGTGACAGAGTGAGACTCCAACTCAAAAAAAAAAACTGCTAGAAAAACATGGCAAAGCTAGGCAATGTTGCAATGGCTACTCATTGCATACATTGACTCCATTTGCATTCCTTTCAACATGAAAGCTAGGTAACAGCTACAGTCCCATGGAATCCAGGTAGGAGCTGAAATGTTGGGACCTGCCAAGCTCCCCACAGTTGTTGTCCTCACGTTCCCAACTCACTACCTGAGAACTTCTCAGCTTCTATCGAGCATACCGGGCAGTAGAAAAGATGCTGCATGCCTCTCCTGAGGCAGTTCGGCTCCCCAGTTCCTCAGGAGCCCCCACCGGCCAACCATCCTTCGCCATGGGAGCTGTGCCTTGGGCCCTGCTCTCGCTGGCGTTGGGCCGGTGTTCTCGGAAAGTTTTCGTTTATCAGGTATGCAGCAACATCTGAGAAGTCACCCTGTCGGTCGAGGTGTCCTGGGCCTGGGGGTCTGAGAACAGCACCTCTGCTTCCCAGGCTGGACCCCAGTTTCTGCCTGCTCCTCCTCCTCCTCCTCCTCCTCCTCCTCCTCCTCCTCCTCCTCTTCCTTCCCTCTGGGGAGACTGAGAGCGATCGGGTTCCACACGGGAGATTCTTCTGGGACTCTGCTCTCCACAGATTCTTTCCTCGAGTCATTCTTCCACCCGGCTAGCCCTGCTTCCTCCGCCCTAGCTGGGCATCGACGAGACGAGAGAAGATCAGGCCATGTCACTGGTCCCCGGGGCCCATGTGGGACTTTCTACGGGGACCTGAAGTCACGTATTCTGGTCCTGCCCTTTGGCTTCCTGGCCATCCACTGATGACCCCAAAAAGGGACTTTCATCCCAGAATGTAAAATAGACCAAATAAATAGGGGTGGAGGCAGAGGGGGCAGAGAAAATGAAGAAACCAAATTTGCACGTGAAGCCCTCCCCTCCCTCCTCCTATGACTGATCTGGCGTTTCCTGTTCTTCCTCCAGCATCCCAGAGTTTGATCCTGTTTCCCCACCCACCTCCCTCCTCTCCCTGCCCCCACCCAAGTCACCACGTACTGGGCATAAAACGTCCCCTGGCTACCTCTCAGTCTGCTCGGCTGTGTGCTTCTTGGAGGCCCACTTTGTCCTATTCATATCTGGATCCAGCATGCCCTTGTTTGGAAACAGAAGCCAATATTTTTATTTTTATTTTTTATTTATTTATTTATTTATTTTTGAGTTGGAGTCTCACTCTGTCGCACAGACTGGGGAGGTGCGGTGGCCGCTCAAAGCAATTAAAACCCTCGACCAGTTCCTTCATCCTGATCCACTAAACACTGTGTCCTCTATCCAATTAAAATATATCTGGATCTCCTTTTTCTCATCCTTTTAGTTGAGGAATTAGAAGTTAGAATCTGACCAAGATGTCCTCACATTTGTTTCAACTCCTAATTTCTATGACTCTATTACTTGACATTATAGATGAGCTGCCAGTGTAAGTCTTGAAGACGTCAAACATTTATAAAAAGGGAAAAAAATAACAAATCGAAGGAGTACGATGGATCCATGCGTCTTGTACATCCGGTGTTTTGTCTGTTATAATACTGACATTTGAAGATTTTTGCAGCACTGAG
>NW_007176485.1:0-674 GCF_000164805.1 Carlito syrichta
CGCAAGCTATTTAATTCAACTGGCTAGAAAGCAGGCCAGCTAGTTAAAACAACTAGTTAAGTCAGCTGGATAGCCAGCTGGCTAGCTACGTAGTGACCTAGTTAAATCAGTTGGCTAGCCAGCTGGCTAGCTAATTACATCAGCTAGTTAAGAAAGCTGAATATTCAGATGGATAGAAAACTAGAGAGCTAGTTAAGGCAGCTGGCTAACCAGCTGTATAACTAGTTAAGCTAGCTAGTTTAGTCAGACAGCTGGCCGCTGCCTAGCACGTTAATCAGCTAGTTGATTAATCAGCCTGCCAAGCAGCTGGCTAGCTAGTTACTTTATCTCATTAAGACAGTTGGCTAGCCAGCCCGCTAGCTATTTAAAAAGCTAGTTAATTCAGATGGCTAGACAGATCTCTGGCTAGTTATTTCAGATAGTAAAGTCAACTGTCTTGCTAGGTAGCCAGCTAGATAAGTCAGCTAGTTATGTCACCTAGTTAGTTAGTTAAGTCAGATAGTTAAGTCAGCTAGCTAGCTACATAGCTAGCTAGTATGCTAACTAGTTATTTTAGCTAGTAAAGTCAGTTGGTTTGCTGGTTAGCTAGATAGTTAAGTCAGCTAGTTATATCACCTGGCTAGCTAGATAAGTCAGCTTGTTAAGTTCAGCTGGCTAGCAATCTGCCTAGCTTG
>NW_007176486.1:0-794 GCF_000164805.1 Carlito syrichta
CAAGCTATTTAATTCAACTGGCTAGAAAGCAGGTCAGCTAGTTAAAACAACTAGTTAAGTCAGCTGGGTAGCCAGCTCGCTAGCTACCTAGTGACCTAGTTAAATCTGTTGGCTAGCCAGCTGGCTAGCTAATTACATCAGCTACTTAAGAAAGCTGAATATCCAGATGGATAGAGAACTAGAGAGCTAGTTAAGGCAACTGGCTAACCAGCTGTATAACTAGTTAAGCTAGCTAGTTTAGTCAGACAGCTGGCCGCTGCCTAGCACGTTAATCAGCTAGTTGATTAATCAGCCTGCCAACCATCTGGCTAGCTAGTTAATTTATCTCATTAAGAGAGTTGGCTAGCCAGCCTGCTAGCTATTTAAAAAGCTAGTTAATTCAGGTGGCTAGACAGATCTCTGGCTAGTTATTTCAGATAGTAAAGTCAACTGTCTTGCTAGGTAGCCAGCTAGATAAATCAGCTAGTTATGTCACCTAGCTAGTTAGTTAAGTCAGATAGTTAAGTCAGCTAGCTAGCTACATAGCTAGCTAGTATGCTAGCTAGTTATTTTAGCTAGTAAAGTCAGTTGGTTTGCTGGTTAGCTAGATAGTTAAGTCAGTTAGTTACATCACCTGGCTAGCTAGATAAGTCAGCTTGTTAAGTCAGCTGGCTAGCAATCTGCCTAGCTTGGTAGCTAGCTAGTTAAATCAGCTAGTTAAGTCAGCTCACTAGCAAGTTGGTTAGCTAGAAAGCTAAGTAGTTAAGTCAACTGGCAAGACAGTGGGATATGTATGTAGCTAACTAGTTAAGTCA
>NW_007176487.1:0-386 GCF_000164805.1 Carlito syrichta
CTCGCCCCATGTCAAACCCGACGGCTCAGGTCATCCACTAGTCTGGACCTCTATAGGGTTGGGAAGCCAGACTGTGCCCCTAAGTCTGGTCTGTGTTTGTGGTGGTGGTGTTTGTTCTTATTATTCTGAGTCGGTGTCATGCCCTGTCGCCCAGGCCTGAGCACAGGGGCCTGCTCTCAACCAACGCAGCCTCCATCATCTGGACTTTGGCTATCCTCCCCACTCCTGAGTAGCTGGAATGACAGGCATATGCCAACATGCTCAGATAACATTTTAGCTTCTTGTAGAGACAAGGACTTACCAAGGTACCCAGGCTTGTCTCAAACCCAGGGGCTCAATCCATCCTCTCACCTTGGCCTCCCAGAACACTGGGATGATAGGCCTGA
>NW_007176488.1:0-717 GCF_000164805.1 Carlito syrichta
GACAAGAAAGGGAAAGTGTGTGGATCAGGACGAGATTTCAGGCCAAAACCTGGAAAAAGAACAGTTGATGGGATATTTAAAACTAACATATTAAGGAGAAATATAAGGTTATCAATGAATCAATTACCACCTTTAAAAATTCTTTCATTTAAAACATATGAATGTGAAAAGTGTATAACATTTTATATCTGATTCTAATGATAACCATAAATCTCAGAAAGTAAAATCATAGAAGTTCCCTTAAAAATATATTAAAATGAGTTTCCAACTGAAGAGATCATCGTTTTAAATAAATGCTAAAAAAAACTTCTCACAGAGTTGCTTCTTGTTGAAACTTGAAATCAGTTGCGATTACTGTCAATAAAGATGTAAAGTTGCCAGGATCGGTGGGCTCAGCCTGTAATCCCAGCTCTTTGGGAGGCCGAGGCGAGAGGATGGCCTGAGCCTGCGAGTTTGAGACCCACCCGGGCAACTTGGCGAGACCTCGTCTCTACAATAAATAAAAAATTAGCTGGGCGTGATAGCACGCACCTGTAGTTTCAGCTACTTGGAAGGCTGAGGTGGAAGGATCGCTGAAGGCTAGCATGGTGAGGTTGCAGTGGTCGGGAACTTGCCACTGCACTCCTGCCTGGGCGACAGACTGAGACTTTCAACTCAAAAATAAATAAATAAAGATGTAAAATCAGTCAGGTTTTTATTTCAAGACAGTATCTTATC
>NW_007176489.1:0-962 GCF_000164805.1 Carlito syrichta
CACCATTCCGTTTCATTCCATTCCATTCTTCTCCAGTCCTTTGCATTCCATTCTTCTCCATTTCTCCACATTCCATTCCATTCAATGCATTTCATTCCATTCCATCCCTCTCCATTCTATTTCATCCCATTCTACTCCATTCCATTCCATTCAATTCCCTTCCTCTCCATTCCATTCCATTTAATCCACGATAATCCATTCCTTTCCTCTCCAATCCATTTTCTTCCATTCTTCTCCATTGCATTCCATTCCATTCGATTCCTCTCCATTCCATTACACTCCATTCCATTTCATTCCAGTCAATTATTATCCATTGCTCTCTATTCCTTTACTCTACATTCCTCTCGATTCCATTCCATTCCACTCCATTCCAATCCTCTCCATTCCTCTCCATTCCATTGATATCCATTCCTCTCCATTCTGTTCCTCTCGATTCCAGTTGATTCCTCTCCCTTCCGTTTCTCTGCATTCCTATCCTCTCTATTCCATTACACTACATTCCTCTCCATTCGATTTCTCTTCATTCCGTTCCATTCCATTCCTCTCAATTCCATTACATTTCATTCCTTTCCCTTCCATTCTTCTCCATTCCATTCCTATTCTTTACATTTCATTACGTTGCATTCCATTCCATTCCACTACATTAAATTCCATTAAATTCCTCTCCATTCCATTCCTTTCCATTCCATTCAATTCCATACCTATTCATTCCATTCTTTTCCTCTCCATTCCATTCCATTCCCCTCAATTCCATTCCACTCCTCTCCATTCCATTACATTCAATCCCTCTCCCTTCCATTCCATTTTCCATTCCATTCCACTCCATTCTATTCCATTCCATTCCAGTCAATTTTGCTCCCTTCCATTCCATTCTATTCCACTCCATTCCATTCCACTACATTCTCATCCAGTCCTCTCCATTCCTCTCCATTCCATTCCTCTCCATCTCTCTCCACTCCATT
>NW_007176490.1:0-494 GCF_000164805.1 Carlito syrichta
CTCCATTCCTCTCCATTCCATTCCTCTCCATCTCTCTCCACTCCATTCCATTCCATTCCAAATCTTTCCTCTCCATTCCATTCCTCTCCATTCCAATGCATTCCATTCTATGACATTAGTCTCCATTTTATTCCACTGCAATGCATTCATTTCTATTCCATTCCTCTTTATTGCATTTCATTCCTTAATCTTCCTTTACTCTCCATTCCAATCCATTTCATTCCTTTCCATTACTTTCCTCTCCATTGCATATCCTTCCATTCCATTGCTCGCTATTCCAATCCATTTCTTTCCTTTCCCTTCTCTTATTATCCATTCCTCTCCATAATATTCCTCTCCATTCCTCTCCATTCCATTCCTTTCTATTTCATTTCTCTACATTCCATTGACCTCCATTCCCCTGCTTTGCATTCAAGTATAATCCATTCTTCTCCTGTCCATTCTTCTCCATTCCATTCCATTTCACTCCATTCCAGTCCTCTCATTACCTCTCC
>NW_007176491.1:0-736 GCF_000164805.1 Carlito syrichta
GGTGACTAAGTATTCCATAATCCGATGGTTCTCTGAATAATCTATCCTAGCATATAACATACTATAATTATCTGTATTGTCATCCATTTCCTTTAAGAAACTCTAAGTGTCTCTAAAAGTTGCTTGGATGAAATGTCTGTATTAAGGCTATGCTGAGCATACTCAATAAAGGATGGTTGCAAGACTTAATTATCATTCAGGAAATAGTTAGTAGGCCAGTGTGATCACCAAAGTGGAGCAGAAAAAGGATGTGAGAAATAACACTGGAAACAGAGGTTTGGGTAGATCAGAATCTTAAGAGCGAACATAAATATCTGTTGCTATAGCCAAAGAATGTCCATGAGATGATTTCAAACAAACGATGGACCAAGTTTGATATGTGTTTTAAGAAAATAATGGAAAAGAACATGATGAGAGGTTAGAGGCTAGAGTCAAAGATAAGGAGACAGTTTAAAAGGTCCACAAAGGGGTGAGGAGAAAAAGAGTTCATTTTGAGATAAGCTGATGCATGTAAACTGGCCATTATCCATGTGCATACATTATCTTTGCTTTCTGCTTCACATTCAAATTCTTCCATACAAACCATTTTGTCATGTATTCTTTTAGCACTACAAAAATAAGCGTGAAGTTGAAATCTGGAATGTAAAGCTCAATAGCAGGTCAAATCTTGAAGGTTTCAAATTTGCAAGTTTCAAGAGTAGCCATGCAAACAGTTGATACTTTCCAGGAAAACATG
>NW_007176492.1:0-676 GCF_000164805.1 Carlito syrichta
TTCTTAAAGATTAGTTGCAGTGTGGAATCTGAACTTTTCATACTCAGTTACATTTGGAAAATATTGGTTCCTTGAGTTATTTGGGTCTTCCAAATATTGACCTAACCTGTTTCATTATAAACTATTTTAATCACATTTTTAAAATATCACTACATATCTCATCAAAAAATCTTCAAGTATTGAGAAACTATGGTGAGGGGAGGGTTCAAAATTCTAATTTTCACTTAAAGACCCAAATTTTATCATTGGCAACAAATACTGTCAGTTGTTTCCTTGAAGTAATAAGTCACTAAGTTTATAAAAAATAAACAAAGTGCCAAATTGCCAAATCTGAATACTTGTATTGAATATCATCATTCCTTCATATAAAACAGTGCTTCATGAAAAGATCCTTATGACCTCTGCTGCCTCACAGCCTCTGCCTACTGTGTTCTGGGCATCCTTCAGTTGCACTGCCACCCCACGGCCTCTCAGTGTGCCTCACATTCAGATACCTCGAGAGAGAATCTGATTGGGTTCTCTAGACAGTATCCTATGTAGCGGTGCATGGCAGCCAGTGCATAAGGATCCACTTCTGGCTACTTATTCAGAGACTTCAGGTCATAACGTATACCATTATGAAATAGCAAGATACAGTCTTCTATATACAGATGCAAATAGAATGATTATGGTATGA
>NW_007176493.1:0-774 GCF_000164805.1 Carlito syrichta
TTTTTTATTTATTGTAGAGATGAGGTCTCACCAAGTTGCCCAACCGGGTCTTGATCCCACGGGCTCAGGCAATCCACTCACCTCAGCCTCCCAAAGCACAGGATTACAGGCTGAGCCACCGAACCCAGCTCGCTCTTTTCTAATGTTATATGTGTGTGTGATCTACAAACTCCAATTTTGTAACACATTGGAGATTTGTTATTGGAAATTGCATCCTTCAGTAACAGCCTCCTGCTTCCTTTTCTGGTCGTGGTCCTTCCTCGGCACTTGCTCCATGACACCTTGGTGACTGTCAGTCTGGTATGGCTCCAGGTCCTTCCTTTCCTGTACACTGCTTTCAAGAGCAGACTTCACTGGATCAGGCTTAGCTTCTAGATTTCACACCCTCTTCTGTGTACCGGTCTCAAAGAGCTCAATGGAACTCATGCTGGCACAAGAACAAAGAATACAACATATTGAAGTTCAAGTGTCTCCATTATTATCTTATGGTATTCTGCAATAGAACTTCAGCTGACGTTTGAACTCCTATGTAGGTTAATTAACCAATACAGAGTCTCAAATCTCTTGACAATGGGGTCTTTGACCCACTGTGGTTTGAAGAAATAGGGAGGAACAGCAAGAAAGCAAAATGGGAAAAGCTTGACAGGATTGACCTTCTTTTAAATTATGGGAAATAATGAGGAAGATATATTTGAAAGCATTAAAACACTTAACTGAGATAAAAAGCCTTCTTTACTTATTTTTCACTATACCAACTTTGGATTTTCCCACTGA
>NW_007176494.1:0-781 GCF_000164805.1 Carlito syrichta
GCAGTGGCCGCTCCCGGCCACCGCAGCCTCTACCTGCTGGGCTCCGGCGATCCTTCTGCCTCAGCCTTCCAAGTAGCCGGAATCACAGGCATGTGCTACCACGCCTGGCTGATTTTTTTATTTATTGTAGAGATGAGGTCTCGCTGCCCAGGCGGGTCTCGAAACTGTGGGCTCAGGCAATTCACCCACCTCAGTCTCCCAAAGGCGCAGGATTACAGGCTGAGCCACTGAGCCTGGCTTGTTTTGGTTTTTAAAATAAATTCTGGAACAAAAGTGTGGTGTAGAATAAATATAGATAAGTATAATTTTTAAGCCACAGCTGTATGACAAGGTCATTTTCAGCAAATCAAAGATGTACTAAATTGCTGCTTTTTAAAGTCAGTTTGTTGTTGCAGGTAATGACCATCTCAACAAGGAAACTAAAGAGCAGTTTGAGATCCTGAGGACAGTCATGGAACTCTTTCTTAGAGAAACGCACCTGCATTCAACATTATGTGTTCAATTTCAAGACAGCTCTAGGACCCAGCTGAAGTCCATCCATATTCCACAAGTTAAAAGCTCTGAATACGAAAACATGACTGCTCTTCAGTTTGGAGTAGCTGAACTGTGAAGTAAATTAACTGCAAATATGACAATAAAGAGTACCACCTAAGGAACTGTTCATTTTATTTTCGATAATCTAATGCACTCCAACATGCACATTAATATTAAAAGTCCAGTTGGGCCTAAAACCTGTAATTATTTCATGTAGAGATGTATAAACTAGTCTGAGTGAATGGCT
>NW_007176495.1:0-1465 GCF_000164805.1 Carlito syrichta
CTTTTGCTGATGTGGAAGAGGTGAAACAAAAAATGACAGAAACACTAAAAGGCATCGAAGAGTTCAAAAACTGTTTTGAGCAGTGGAAAAATGTCTCAATAGGTATATTGCATCAAACAGAGAGTACTCTGAAGGTGACTGAAGTTTAAACATGTAAGAATAAATACACAATTTTTATAAATAAATCCTGGGTTGTTTTTCGGTTTTGGCACCCTACCTCATTTATACTCAAAGATAAAAGTTAAATAATCTAATTACTAAAAAATTTGCCGGGATAAGTGGCTCAGCCTGTAATCCCGTGTCTTTGGGAGGCTGAGGTGAGTGGATTGCCTGAGCCCGTGGGTTTGAGATCCTCCTGGGCAACTTAGCAAGACCTCATCTCTACAATAAATCAAAAATTAGCTGGACGTGGTAGTTCATGCCTGTCATTCCAGCTACTTGGAAGGCTGAGGCAGAAGGATCACCGGAGCCCAGCAGGTTGAGGCTGCAGTGGCCGGGATTGGCCACTGCACTCCAGTCTTGGCAACAGAGTGAGACTCCAACTCAAAAACAAAAAAGATATAAATCTTTAAATTATGAAAACAAAACAGTATATAGGAGTGTCCCTCAAAATGTATACATATTGTAGGTATGGCATTTGCTCAAAGGCGGCATTAATCAAATGAATGCCAGCATCACCACACAAAGGGCGAAAATGGAGAAATCACAGTTGAGCAAACAGCATGCTACACATTGCTACCATAATTCAATTCAACATCAGAAAGTAATATATAGATAACGTCTCTCAAAATGTGTACACATTTTTTTGGCACCCCACATAATAAATTACAGACTTCAGGAAATACATTTTAAGGCACTTCTGGAAGTCTTATGGTGTATGAGTTTGGACATACAGTTTCTGCAGATAAGCTTGTTATTTTTCTCCCTAATTACTATTTTTCTTCTATAATACTGAAAAGCATTGCTTGTAAGGGATTTCTAAAATGAATCTTTTCCCCCCAATTATTTATTCACTAACTCATTTTTCATTCTGACATGTCAGTTTCCTATATATAATCTCTAAAAGTTAAGTTTTTAATCCTAAAATAGTAGGTCATATTCCTAAAAAAAAGGGATGTTATAAAATATCATCAGCTATTATCTGACATTCTTCTGTCTAAAATTCCAGGCTTACTTTAACTGAACACATTTTTAAAATTTAAAATCAGAATACCTTCTAAAGAATAAAATCACTGTTCACTATTCACCCCATATATTTAATTATGCATAAAATCTTCTAAGTTAGCAAATCGTCCACGCACATCATCCTTTCCTGCACACAGCAGGAAACTCTTAATCAGGTTAAAAATAAATTTGATATTGACTGAGTCCAAATTTTCTTACACTTAGTCATCAGAGGCACAATATAATCCATGTATTGGGTTCTTTAAGCCAATATGTCCTAAAATTTCTTAGAATTGACTTG
>NW_007176496.1:0-859 GCF_000164805.1 Carlito syrichta
GATTTTCTGTATAGCAGAGACTTTGCTTTTGACATAATTTAACAAAATATACTGTTGGGGAAAAATGTTTTCCCCAAAATGATAAGTTTTTAAGTAGTGATGTCAGGTTAATTTGAAAAACCCCATCACATCGTAAAGGCAGTATGAAGCCAATTGTCTTAAAAATACAAATAACATTTAGGAAGCAAATAGACTGTTTTTAAAAAGTAAAACATATTAGAATTATGCGTTTAGGATACCTTTGTGTTATTAGATTGGCATTATTTTGTCCTAAGAAAAACAACTCAGTGGTTTAGAGAAACTTGTGTACCAAAATTTTAGTTTCTGCAGATGCTAGTAACGTAAGCATTTTTTTGGATGCCGATTTCACAGCCAGGTTAGTAAACAAAATGTCTTAACAGTTTGATGACACAAGCTACTGATGAGGATCAGGAATATTATTAATTCAGCAGGTAGTTTCTCTTTTGTGTTCAAATTAACTGCCATGGGGCCATGAGTTTTAAAGTAAAAAATTTCTTGTGAGGGATCATTTTGGCATTTGGTCTTAACCAAGTAAGATTAGAAAAAGGTATCAACTCCATGCCATCTCCCATAATACTTGTCTAAGAAAACTTGAAAGTATAAGGTTTAAACTTTAATTTATTTCACTTAAATATATCTTTTTATATTATTTTTGTGACATTTCTCTTTCTGGTTAGTGGGCTGTTCTTCTAGACATTATGTACCACTGCTTCTGTTTATTCATTCATATGCTTTTGTGTCCCATAAATTATTTTAGAAACATGTTGATAAAACTCAGGATATTAACATTTTTGTTGAGACTAAAAAATGGCAGTCACTAAGTAGGAAGTCTCTGGAG
>NW_007176497.1:0-494 GCF_000164805.1 Carlito syrichta
CCCCGTGCTTTACAGCCACGTTGCCCAAGAGTAGTTCTCACTGGTGCATCAGGAGCATCTGTGCTAAACACGCGGTTCCTGGGTGTCTCCCCTGGAGATTCTGACAGGGGCTGAGAGGGAGCCCCAGACTCTTTCACCAAGTGCCCCGGTGTTCCTGATGCCTGTTAAGCTTGGGAGGCCTGGCAGCAAGTGACAGGGTGATGCCAGAGCCCAGTCGAGTCCCAGGGGCTCAGAGGAGGGTCCTGGGGAGGACTTGCCCTTAGCTCCCGTGCCAGAGTGAGGCAACAGCAGAGGCTTAGGACCTGCGCCGCCAGCACCGTTTTCCTGGGAGTTGACTCTCAGTGCTGACACTAGGTGAGCCGTCTTTTCAGGGCCCACAGGTTTCAGGTTCTTGTCTGCAAAGAGACAGATAAAGAGGGAGCCACACACACAGGACCATTTTAGGAAACTTTCATTGCAAATTCCATCCTGCATCTTGATTTTTGAGAGCAAAC
>NW_007176498.1:0-2389 GCF_000164805.1 Carlito syrichta
GTGAGAAAGTTATTCCTTACCTGAGAATATTAAAATAACCCAAAACACAGGAAACAAAAGTTAGCCAAGGCTCTGGAAGACAGAACCTAATGACAATAAATTCCTTTGCAAGCTAATTATCAGCTAACGTTTCCATACACTTAAAAACGAATGCAAAAATGCCTGCCAGTTAGTTTCTGTGTTTTCCACAACAGTTTTCTTTAGTTCTTACCTTAGTCAAAATTCACATTATTTCTTTTGCTTGATATGCTTAAAAAACTTATCTAGTTCTTACTATGTACAAAGCACTAGGCTAAGGACTTAAAAAATAGTCTCTCTCATTTTAATCCACACATGAGGTCTATGTAGTCAGACTTTTGTCTCTGTAAATTCTATATCCACAGATTCAACCAACTGTGAATTGAAAAAAAAAGACCCCAATAAAAAATAACAGGACAACAATAAAACATAATACACATTTAAAAAAAGGAATATAACAACTATTTACACTGCATTTCCATTATATCAAGTATTATAAGGAATCTAGAAATATAAAGTATACGGGCTGTATGCAAACACAAAAACATTTTATAGAAGGGATTTCAGCATCCTCCAATTTTGGTATCCACAGGGAGTCCTGGAACCAATCCCCTATGGATACAGGACAATGAATACCTCCCACTTTTCAGCTGGGGTCATCTTGACCAGAGGAGTTGTTAAGTAACTAGCCCAAGTCATTGACATCATCAAGGACGGAGTCAGGATTTGAACCCTTGCCTTCTGGTTCCAAACTCCATGCTCTTAGCTACTGTGAACCAGGCAGCAGTCAATCTCCTAGCCTTGCCTCTGCATATGCTCGATAACTGCATAAATTAACGCCCAGTCTGGACCCTATATTTCAATTAAACAATGTAAGAAAAGGTAGTTTAAATGGTATTTCATTAAAAAAAAACACATACAAATAGAGCAGCTTAAAGCCTGGCCTGAAAACATTTGGAAATGGAAAAGTAATAAAATAAAAATCATCTCTGACTGAGGCACTTAAAAAACATATGCCAGATAACTACATAAGTTAATGCCCAATCTGGATCCTATATTTCAGTTAACCAACATAAGAAAAAGTAGTTTCAACGGCATTTCATTAAAAAAAAAAAATCCATACAAATAGAACAGCCTAGAACCTGGTCTGGAAACGTTTGTAAATTGAAAAGTAATACAATAAAAATCAACTCTGGTTGAGGCACTTAAGAGATTATATAAGCTTTTCAAGGTCACAAATTTCCAACTTATTACTAATAAAAAATATGTAACATCTGACATTTTCCTTATGTGTAGATGTTAATCCATTAATTTTGCAGGGCCAGGGCAGATGAGCTGTATGGCTCTTAAACTGTTTAGTTATGGTAATTTACTGCATGAGATGGCACCTGCATGATAAAAACCCAACAAGGAGAGTTGAAATCCATTTCAAATCCTCATTAACTTCCAACAACATCAGACTACTTATTTATATTTGATTGCATTAGAAAAATAAAATAACCAAAACGTTGAGAAGCAAAACTACTGTCAGAACATTCATTAACAGAGCAGAAGAAAACTGTGCAGCTTTAAAACTTTGTGGCTGATCATTCTTCACCCCTTAAAAGGGCAAACTATTAAAGAGAGATGTTGGTGAAGAAAATCCATCATTGATCATTTCAAGCTACGTAAAGAACAATTGCTCAGAAGCCCACGAGCAGGCACCACAGTACACTTCAGCCCCCACCAAGAAACGTGGAGCCAGAAGTGGACTCGAGCCAGTGAATGGATGCAGCCTGCAAAGAGGTGGTCAATTAGGACAGACTGAACAAGAGGCTTCAAGGCAGCATCACCCATAGCTACTGGGAAGTCACTGATGAGGGGGCGGGGAAAAGAGGGAAATAAAGACAAATAACAATGTCTAGAAATACTGCTGCGGAGGTACAAGAACCAATTCTTTTTGACTTATACTCTAAACTTGGTTGTGTGGAATGTTCTTTTACATCTGTCCAGTGGAATAACAGTAGCAGAAATTTTATCAGTGAAACCGTAAATAATTCTATCTTTTTGGATGGCTGTTACATGTCTTCTACCACCTTGTTTGAGCACTATCATGACAGAATGGTCTTGGGTATTCCTTTAAAATGTTTCTAAATACAGAGATATACATAAAAAACTTTTTGGCAAAATTTCTTTGGTCTGTTTTTTTGTAGAGATGAGATCTCGCTAGGTTGCCCTGGCTGGTCTCGAACTCCTGGGCTCAAGCAATCCTCCTGCCTCAGCCTCCCAAAGTGTTGAGATTACAGGCATGAACCCAGCCAGAAATATACTTTTAATCACATATATATACCTTTTGTTATCACCAGTAATTAGGAAAAATGAAAACTGAAGA
>NW_007176499.1:0-632 GCF_000164805.1 Carlito syrichta
TAATGGGACTAGGCATTGCTGGAGCTACAGCCATAGGCACGGCCTCCTTAATTTTGGGTGACCAAAATCTTAAACAGCTTAGTACACAAATTGACACTGATTTACTCCTATTAGAGTCAAGCGTTTCTCAATTAGAACAACAGCTTGACTCTCTTGTTGAGGTAGTTTACAGAATAGATGAGGCTTAGACCTCCTTTTTCTGAAACAAGGAGAGTTGTGCATAACTCTAGGGGAAGCCTGATGCTTTTATGCCAACAAATCAGGGATAATAAGAGAAACTCTAGCGCAAATAAGGGACAACATACAACAACAGGAATCGCAAAACCAGGCCTATGGCAACTGGTATCAAACCCTCTTCTCATGGCCCACCTGGCTCACTACTCTAGTCTCGGCAATAGCTGGCCAGTAATCCTCCTCCTACTGGCTGTAACCCTAGGACCATGCATCATCAAATATCTCCTTACCTACATGAAGACTACTGTCTCGAACTTTTCAAATCGAAGCCTTAACCTCCTGTTACTCGATAGCTACCAACCTGTTCCTATAGAAAATCCAGAACTATAACAACCAAATTTTCATCTAATTTTTCTTTTAAATATGCTCTCTTCCAGGTTTTCTGTCTACCTCCACAG
>NW_007176500.1:0-308 GCF_000164805.1 Carlito syrichta
CAAAAAAGGAACAGCTAATCCTCAAATTCATATGAAATTTCAAGAGACCCCAAATAGCCAAAACAATTTTGAAAGAGAACAAAGCCAAAGTACTTCTATTTGTCTTTCAAAACTTACCACAAAGCTACAGTAATAAAAAACAATACTCAACTCTAACAGTGACAAATCAATATAACCTGAAAGAATAACCCCTTACAGAGGTTCTATTTCAGTGAACATGAGCACTTTGGTTTAAAGTAGGAATTGTGTGTGTGTGTGTGTGTGTGTGTGTGTGTGTGTGTGTGTGTGTGTGTGTGTGTGTTTGCATC
>NW_007176501.1:0-309 GCF_000164805.1 Carlito syrichta
AAAACTCCTTGGATGGTGATTAAATTTTGTTGGTGATTTAATTCGCAGAAAACAATTATGATTAGAATCAACTCACTTGACAACACAATAGCATTCTACCCCCCAAGTAATGTTAACTAAAAATTCATAGGTTCTATGGCTCCTTTTATATTTTTTGTGATAGAGCTATAACTCATTTTGTTGACATGAATACTTTTCTGACTGATTAATAAAAAGCATAAGCCGGACTCGGTGGCTCGGCCTGTAATCCCGCGCCTTTGGGAGGCTGAGGTGAGTGGATTGTCTGAGCCCATGGGGTTGAGACCCACC
>NW_007176502.1:0-1243 GCF_000164805.1 Carlito syrichta
TTTTTTTTTTGACATTGCGTTATCACAGAAAAGTTGGGGTTACCACTTATTACTGCCAAATGGAGGTAGAATTCCAGAATCTCTCCTCAACCTCCATTGACATCCAAGATTCCCCATTCTGCTGAGCAGAGTTGGGAGTTCTTGCCTCGTATGACGTCCACTAAAACCACTATGAAGGTGATCGCATTCTCCTGGGCAATGGTTAATGTCCTAGGTATTTTTTGACATCACAACAAGGGAGAGTAGCTATGATGCCCAGTTACCATTGGTTGGATTGGAAGTCAAGCCTTCTTACATTGCCTCCACTGTCACCATGGAAAGGAACTTATTACTTTCTGGAGGTGATGAAAGTCCCAGCTTGTTACTTGACCTTCTCTGACATCATCTTGGTAGGGGTGTTGTGGTACCTCATCACAGTCTTTTGAGGGTAGAAGTCTCAGCTTCTACTCAGCCTCTACTCATGTAGGTGGGGTTGGATCATAATTTTTTTTTTTGGTGATATTTGAATGAAATAAAGTAGTTTTTTTAAAAAAGTTTGTCTTGATTGGTTATTACTTTTGCAATCCTTTGGCTGGAGTCAACTTTTTTTTTTTTTTTTTGAGTTGGAGTCTCACTCGGTCGCCCAGACTGGAGTGCAGTGGCCGCTCCCGGCCACCGCAGCCTCGACCTGCTGGGCTCCGGCGATTCTTCTGCCTCAGCCTTCTGAGTAGCCGGAACTACAGGCGTGCGCTGCCACGCCCGGCTGATTTTTTTATTTTATTGTAGAGATGAGGTCTCGCTGCCCAGGCGGGTCTCGAACCCACGGGCTCAGGCAATCCTCTCACCTCAGCCTCCCAAAGGCGCGGGATTACAGGCTGAGCCACCGAGCCCGGCTGGAGTCAACTTTTGATGAGACTCTTTTTGTTTGTGTCTTTGGTATTTTCAATTTGCTAGCTTCTTCTAATCCAAACATGGGATATATGAAGCAAAACAGAAAATCCAATGAACTCACCACATCTTCCCTTGCATTCTAAACTCCCTAGCTGAACTGTCTTCTTATCTCCACCTTACAGAGTCCTCTTATGTTTGTTTTATGTATATTATTCAGAATCTTTTTTTTTTTTTTACTTAGCATGAGAAACAGGGGAAAGTTATGTCTACTCCATCTTCCCATAGTGGAATTCTACAGGTTTTATTTTTAACTTGATATTTAATTTTTTTTGTAATTGCAAATAGCATATGAAAAGGCTTAAGATTGTTATGA
>NW_007176503.1:0-1783 GCF_000164805.1 Carlito syrichta
CTGTCGGATAGCAACCATTTTCAATAATCTCATTTTAATTGGAATGGAGTTTTATCAGATCTTTTGTGCTTTAGAAGCTCAGGTTCTCCAAATTTAAAAGTAAAAAAGAAGCGTGCCCCAGAAAAGTTTGGTGTAAAATATTTGTGACAGTTTCTTATCCGTATTTGGCTGGAAGGAAGCAGTGTCCCTTAGGTCAACTCTAAGTGCTTCTTGGTTGTTATGATACGTCTGCCTAGCAGGGAAGAGAGGTGGCCACATGGTGTTATCCCAAATGGCCTGGGCCCAGTTACACTTGCATATTTTTTCTTCTTCTCTCTCTTTTTCTTCCTCTTCTCTATCCCTTGTCCTTAATTCCTCCTCCCTGTCATTTATTTATTCCTTTTACAGATTTTTAAAAAAATAGAGACGGGGGTCTTGCTCTGTCACACAGATCGGAGTGCAGTGGCACATTCACAGCTCACTGCAGTCTCAAACTCCTGGGATCAAGCAATCCTCTTATCTCAGCCTCCTGAGTAGCTAGGACTACAGGCACATGCCACCACACCCAGCTAATTTAAAAAAAAAAAAAATATATATATATATATATGAGGTTTCACTTAGTTGCCCAGGGTGATCTAAACTCCTGACCTCAAGCAATCCTCCTCCTGCTTTGGCCTCCCAAGTCACTGGTATTACAGGTGTGAGTCACCATGCCCAGCCTTCTTACACTCTATTTCAGTACTTAGTAAGTACTTGCTCTGTGTCAGGCCACAATCTAGATATTTCAAAGCAGATGTGGCTCAGAGGCTGTGGAGTTCCCATTCTGGTGGGGGCATAGGTGGCAGGTTAAATCACAAATACGTAAGATGATTTCTGGTAGTGATGGGGTCCACTAAGCACACAAAACAGGGTAAGAGATGAAAGATGGGGTAAAGATGCTCCGTGGTGGGCAGGACTCACTGCACCTGCAGGCGCTGATTGTACCCATCTCCCATGTTCAGCAACATGATGTTGACAGCTTGAATTCAGTCACGGTGGGAATATTTACACCACAGAAATTGATATGTGCTACAAATCAGGGCTTCTTCCTCCCAACCAGAGTGGATCATTAAACATTTACTAAAGCAGTCCTGGAAGGCATCTTGGAGGAAGTGACATTGATCTTACTTTGTATTGGAGAGGATTTTCATTTTGACTTTCAACATGAAAAATAGGAGGCCCATTTTTTTCTCCTCTTTGAATCATTTTATCTCAAAACCTATTTTTAAGTTAATAGAAATGCAAGCAGTGTCCTGATCAGTTATTTTTAATAACATCTTGGAGATGACAGAAAAAAATATGAGAGAGAGAAAACACTCATAGATATTTTAGGGGCTATTTTTCATAGGGCCTAGTCTTCCAAATTAAGTGCTCCATGCCAGGTAGCTGTTGGTTTTATGGTGTCTCTCAAAGAATGCCAGTCTTCTTCTCTTTACCTGCTCACCATTCTGGAAGAAGCCTTTCTCTACACTTTTTTTTGGGAACTTCCCAAATCTGTCGGTATATATTACAAAAACTGTTACCGCCTAACACATTAAATGTATTTAAATTATTTGTTCTATTAAAATGTCAGTGTATTTCTTGAATTTTAATTGTGCCCGAGGATCAATCATTATAACAGCTGCAGGGAAGACTTTATGACTTACCTGAACAGTGTTGTACTCTGTGGCTTGGCTAAGTGGATTCTTTGACTTTAATAGGTTTTATTAGCTCAAGCGACCCATTTGAGTCGCTTCTGTTGGAGTTTTATTCTTGATACCATAGA
>NW_007176504.1:0-702 GCF_000164805.1 Carlito syrichta
CTTCCTTCCTTCCTTCCTTCCTTCCTTCCTTCCTTCCTTCCTTCCTTCCTTCCTCTCTTGAAATGGGGCCTCTTTAGTTTTCCCAGGCTAATCTTGAACTCCTGGGCTCAAGCAAATCTCCCAAATTAGGCTCCCAAAGTGATGGGATTACAAGCATGAGACACCACAACCAGTCATGTCCTAGTGATATCAAATCAGCATCCCTTCCCCTTAAAAGTGAAAATCGTTTTACTACTGACAATAGGAATTCTCTGCCATTTCCCATACATAGAGCTGGGTTCTTAACCTCCTGACTTCTTTAATTGACTCCATGGTAAACTCACCCCTCTGTTCATAATTATTGAGACATGTGAATACCCATTCCTTTCTCTCATATTCCCGATCTATATTTCTATGCTCTATTCAATCATATTTCACCAGGGAGATTTTGGCTTCCTTAGGCGACTCCTGTACACAGTAAGTGTTACTGTTACCACTCAAAGGATAATCTAGTTCTTCACAAGTTTGGGAGACTTCTTGTAGTGCCTTCCTTATTTTGATCTTCTGTTATACATATCAAATAACTTTCTGATTAATGCTTAAGTTTGGGATACATAGATTACAATACAAGAAGATAGTTTATATTTTTTTGGAATTAATCTTAATAGAAAACTCTTGGTCTACTATCATGATCTAGAATGATTCTTCAAAGGTAATATACCC
>NW_007176505.1:0-1249 GCF_000164805.1 Carlito syrichta
GGATCGCCGGAGCCCCAGCAGGTCAAGGCTGCAGTGGCCGGGAGCGGCCACTGCACTCCAGTCTGGGCGGACAGAGTGAGACTCCAACTCAAAAAAATAAATAAATAAAAATAAAAATAAAAAAATAAAACAGATTGTATGTTCCTTTGATGGGAACAATTTGCATTTGAAACATTTGATGTTTTTCCACCAGTGAGGGAGAAAATGGGCTTCTGTTCTACTTGACGTTTGTGAAGCTAAGGCGTTCTTCTTAGAGTTGGAATCAGAGGTGAGAAATATTGATACTTGAAGAGTTAGCCTGCTTTGCATCTACTCAGCATCTAGAAACAAGCTTTGAACTCAGTTGCAAATGAACTCTGTTGGGTATTTTGTAGCTTGTAGCCAGTAGTAGTTCAAGACTAAAAATAACTGAAACAGATAAAAGTATAGGCTGTTATCTGGAGAAGCAAGTGTACATTCTAGAGGCACATTTAAGAAATCCCAAAGCAAAACAATGTCATCATGGAAGAAGCTGTTGATAACCTGAAACTCATCAAACTGTACCTGAAACACTCATCCAGAATGTTTCACCAACGTATGCAACACAATGTGCTTGCTGGGACTTGAGGGTCAAGAGCAGTTTGCAAGTTTCAAACTAATGTTTCCATCACAGACCCCACCGACAATCGTCTTGTAATAAACTGAATATATCAAATCAAATATTCATGTCCCCCTAGGATTCTTAAACAGACATAACATACAATATCCCAGAGCCTAACTATTATCTGATGATCCACTAACAACCAGCCAATCTTTATATTGGAGACAGGCAGCACCTATTTTATGCCCATTGAGAGTACAAACAAATTCACAGATACTTGTGCTTCAGGCTTTAATGGTCCTGTTGCCAGAGGTAGACACCATGTACATATTGTCAAAGTCTACTATGATAGCAGCATGGTGGCCGACCAGGACACAATGTAAGGTGACATTGTTGGCAAAAACCATGTACCGCATAGGAATGGAGTGGTCCTTGTAACAGGTCACCCACCATCAGTCCACTGCTGAAGTGTAAGTACAGTACAGCCTCACTGTGGTGGATCCATGTGTTAAGAATTTCACTCCTGTTCACATCCCAAATTCTTACTGTAGAATCCGAAAAACCAATTACAATGACACATTCATCATGCTGGAGACAGAGGACAGAGCCTTGTGTGTCCTGTCAATACTTTCAAATATTCCAGGCTAGTTTTATCTCAAATCTTAATAG
>NW_007176506.1:0-780 GCF_000164805.1 Carlito syrichta
CACACAGATGCTAAAATTCTCAACAAAATCCTAGCAAACCGGATTCAGCAATACATCACAAAAATCATCCACCATGACCAAGTAGGCTTCATTCCTGGCATGCAAGACTGGTTCAGCATTCGTAAAACCATAAATGTAATTAAATACATCAACAGATGTCAAAACAAAAACCACATGATCATATCATTAGATGCAGAAAAAGCTTTTGATAAAATTCAGCACCCCTTCTTGATAAAAACCCTTGAACATCTAGGCATACGGGGAACATACCTCAAAATAGTAAAAGCAATCTATGAGAAACCCACAGCCAGCATACTCCTAAATGGACGAAAATTGGAACCAATTCCCCTGAAAACTGGAACTAGACAAGGATGCCCACTCTCTCCCCTCCTGTTCAACATAGTATTGGAAGTCCTGGCTAGAGCAATCAGAGAAGAGGAGGCAATCAGAGGTATTCAAATAGGAAAAGAGGAAGTCAAGCTATCTCTCTATGCAGATGATATGATTGTGTACCTTGAAAACCCAAGAGAATCTGTCAAAGGCCTCCTTATGTTGATAAAAGCCTTTGGCAAATCTCAGGATACAAAATAAATGTACAAAAGACAATCGCATTTCTCTACACCAATCATAAACAAACAGAAACCCAAATAAAAAACACAATTCCATTCACAATAGCCACAAAAAAATGAAATACCTTGTCATCTTCCTAACCAGAGACGTGAAAGACCTTTACAATGAAAATTACAACACTGCTCAAGAATCAAAGCTGACACGAACAAG
>NW_007176507.1:0-995 GCF_000164805.1 Carlito syrichta
TGAAAAATGATGGGACTTAGACAAGCACAGAAGAGGTGAGAGAGCCCTCCAGACTGGATAAACAGCATTCACAGACTGTCTAGTGTTATATTGGAAAACGAGGAGACAGTAGGCTAAAATTTGCAAGTCATGTAAACTGTATTTGTACATTCAATTCTGATGTGTCATTTCCTAATTTGTATTCAAATAATTCAACTCACATAAGTTTATATAATATTAGGGCTACGAAGGACCTCAGCAATACTCAATTCAATACCTTCCACATTCTACATTTTGCCAAGAAAGGCGGTGGACATCAGTGAAGGATTAGAAGTTTTCTGTCCTTCCTAGGACAGTGTTATTTCTACTGGTCCCTTGGTACTAATTGTATATACTCAGGTACACCATATGGAAATCTACAGTGAACAGAGATTATTTAATGTGTTAAATGATATTATGTTTATGTGGTTATACACACAGACATGTAGAGAGAGAGAGAGAGAGAGAGAAAGAGGGAGACAGGGAGAGAGGGAGACAGGGAGAAGGACAGGGGGAGAGTAAGGGAGACGGAGAAGGAGTGGGAGGGTCAAGAGGGAGAAAGAGAGAGAGAGAGAGAGAGAGAGAGAGAGAGAATGAATGAATGAATTAGTTACAGAGCCTGGGAAAATAGTGGAGGTGGAAACGCCAGATAGAAGAGGTGATGCAGGTTTGAAGTGGTGTCTCTGAGTTTTAAATAGCTTCAAAGTTAGTTCCACGCCTGTCTTAGGTTATTTTGTGTGGAATGATTTAACGGTACAAATAACTATTGGAACTTGTGTGTCTTGCCTTCTTAAGAATATTTCAAGAAATTTTAAAATATAATTAAACCTTTTCTAAAACCTTTACTACATAGAAGTAATCCTGGAAAATTTTATAAGTGCAATATGGAGGAAGATATACCCCCAGGCAATTCCTATTTTTTTTTTTTTTTTTGAGTTGGAGTCTCACTCTGTCGCCCAGACTGGAGGGCAGTGGCC
>NW_007176508.1:0-1044 GCF_000164805.1 Carlito syrichta
AAACAAAACAAAACAAAAAATCGCATGGATGAGGTCGGATGAAGAGGGAGGGTGGAGCACGGGGGTCATGCTAGTTTGGGTCAAAAACTGATGAATACTCAACATGCTGTGGACAGGTGCATTGTCCTGGTGGAAGAACCATTCACCTGTTTGCTACAACTCGGGACATTTCTTCCACAAAGCAGCCTCTTACAAGGCTACACTGAGGCCGATGGGTTCCTAGAACACTTAGCTATGGGGAAAGCCTGTCCTACAAGGGCCCTGCCCTCCATTAAAAGATTTCTGTGTTGGGGAGTCCTGCTGTATAGGGTTAGGATGCAACTACCATGGGACTGTAAGACTGAAGGGTGGCGGTCAGCCGAGGTGCTAGTCTGCACTCCCTCACCTTCCAGACTTCATGGAGTCAGGGGCTGAGTGCTTTCATTAAAAATGTGTGAAGCGCTGGGCTCGGTGGCTCAGCCTGTAATCCCGCGCCTTTGGGAGGCTGAGGTGAGTGGATTGCCTGAGCCCACGGGTTCGAGACCCGCCTGGGCAGCGAGACCTCATCTCTACAATAAATCAAAAAATCAGCCGGGCGTGGTAGCGCATGCCTGCAATTCCGGCCACTCGGAAGGCTGAGGCGGAAGGATCGCCGGAGCCCAGCAGGTCGAGGCTGCGGTGGCCGGGAGCGGCCACTGCACTCCGGTCTGGGTGACAGAGTGAGACTCCAACTCAAACAAAACAAAACAAAAACTCAGCTCACATGTAAAGAAGGTATCCAAAAACCCAATTATGCTACTCACAGCCTGATTTGGTACCACTCATGAACTAAGAAGGGTTCGCATCCTTCATTTTCAAAAAGGTTGAAAAAAAAATCGAAAGAATGATAATTCGGACATGTAAAAACAATAGAAAATTTACATTTCAGTGTCTATAGAGGTTTGAATTTTATGAACAAAAAAATTGTGGAAATGTTTTCACTCGTGTTGTGTAAGTTGCTACATAACACCCTTGGTTTTGCCTCTTGGCCTGCATTGCCTAACGTATTTACTATCTGGCCCTTTA
>NW_007176509.1:0-624 GCF_000164805.1 Carlito syrichta
ATTGTGCACATAAAAATTACAAATGAATCTACAAAAAATGTTGGCAGCAATAAGTAAATTTAGCAAGGTTCCTAGCTATAAGGTCATCAAAATAATAAGCTCATTCTATTTCCATGTGCCAGAAACACAAAAAAAATATATTTTAACTATATTGCTTATAACAACATCAAAACATCATTTATTTGAGAAAAACTCTGATAAACAGAATATAAGAGTACACAAAAAAGAAAATGAATTTCATGGTAATGGATTGGAAGAATTAATATTATTATAATTGCAATGCTACCTAATGCAATTTATAGGTTGAATGCAATCCCTATCAAAACACCGATGACATTCTTCACAGAAATAGAAAAAAAATACATGAAACCAATAAAGGTAACAAATAACCAAGGCAATCCTGAGCAAAAATAACAAACGAAGAGAAATCACACTACCTGACTTCAAAGTTATAGTAACCGAAATAGCATGGTACTGACATAGGAACAGACAAATATACCAATGAAAAGAATGGAAAACCCATATACAAATCCACACATTTAAATCAACTAATCTTTGGTACATGTACCAAGAATATACAATGAGAAAAAGGAGTTTTTTCAATAAATGGTACTGGTAAAACTA
>NW_007176510.1:0-1255 GCF_000164805.1 Carlito syrichta
GAAAAGGCTAGGAAATGCATTTTTTCCTACAGCCCTCAGAAGGAACACAGCCTTGCCTGTTGAAAGCTTTGTTTTAGACCCATGAAATGGGTGTCAGACCTCTAATATGGAGAACTACAAGATAATAAATGTGTAATTATTTTGAGCTACTAAGTTAATGGTAACAGGTCATAACAGCAATACAAGATCATTGCAGTGTCCTACCTGTAGGGTAACTCAGTGGATTAGAAGGTGTCTGAGCTATGGTTTGAATTAAAGTCTCTCTAACATTATATAGGAAAATTATGGTTTTCACTAAATGTTCAACTCTCCTTTTTTCTTATCTAGATTTTTGAAGTCATTTGCTAACTGATATCTCTGCCTAAAGTTCCTCCTATTTCCACCATCCTACTCATCACTGCTAGGTTATTCTTTCTAAAACATTGGAATACTTAATTACTTTTCATGACCCATTGGCCAACAAAGAAAACAAACAGCATGTTCCTCTTCAAAATTCCTCCTGGTTCCTCTTCAAAATTCCTCCTGTTTAAGTCATTGATCTACCTAAATTCTAGCAAAACTGATAAACTATTTGCTATTCTTGCCCATGTGATTTTTACATCTGAACACCTTTTATTTGTTTGTTTGTTTCTTCTATCTGGGATGTGTTTCTCTCTAACCAACATCTAGTTGAAATGCTGCCTACCCTCCAAGTCAGAGTAATATCTCTCTCTTCTGAATTCATTCAAAACTACCTCTGACACCAGCACCATCATCACGAAGATTGTCACCATCACCACCACCATCATCTAACAATTCTTCAGTGTTGACAATGTGCCAGACACCATGTTAGATCTTTTATGTGGATTATCTGACTTATTGTTTACCCACAAGAAGTGGGCACTGCTATCTCTCCCATTTTACAGATGACAAAACTAAGGCAACTTGAAAGATTACTTTATGACAAGTTTTGTTTTCTATTGTAATTTGAGCATGTACATGTACACTACTCAGATGCTGAACTGCTTAAAACAAACTTCCATAATTTGGCCCCCAGACTCTGAGAAGAATTTCATCTTTTGTTTATGATCATGATGCTTCTGGTATCTGTTGGGTTTTCTGCTGTTATTAAATAATCTCTTTTGGACTGCTATTATCTCATATTGTCAATACTCTACCCACTGTGCAATTCTCCCATTTCTGTTAAATTAGAGCAGGGACTGGGGCATGAATCAATTTTCTATCCTATTTATCTTGACAAAATTTTAGGAGATTA
>NW_007176511.1:0-605 GCF_000164805.1 Carlito syrichta
CATACACAAAAATTAACTCCAAATGGATCAGAGACCTAAATGTAAAATCTCAAACCATAAGAAGCTTAGAAAATGAAGGACATACCCTCATGGAAATTGGACCTGGCATCCGATTCCTGAACAAAACCTGAAACCCACAGGCCATAAGAGATAAGATAGACAAGTGGGACCTCATTAAACTGACAAGCTTCTGCAAAGTCAAAGAGACCATCAAGAGAGCAGGAAGACAGCCTACAGACTGGGAAAAAGTATTTGCCAACTCCAGGTCTGACAAAGGCTTAACATCTTGGATCTACAAGGAACTCAAACGTGCTGAAAAGAAAAAAACAAACAACCCCATTATAAAATGGGCAAAAGATATGAACAGACACTTCACAAAGGAAGACATCCGAGCAGCCAACAGACACATGAAGAAATGCTCAACCTCGCTAATCATCAGGGAGATGTAAATCAAAAATACACTGAGATACCACCTAATTCCAGTCAGAATGGCAATTATCAATAACTCAAAAAATAAAAGTTGTTGAAGAGGGTGTGGCGACAGGGAACACTTCTACACTGTTGGTGGGAGTGTAAACTAGTGCAACCTCTGTGGAAAGCAGTGT
>NW_007176512.1:0-5456 GCF_000164805.1 Carlito syrichta
GTTCTAGACTAAGCTTTGGCTTAAGAGAATGTTGTAGTGGGTTTGCTCATCTGTCTAGATCACCACATCTTTCTCCATATCAACAATAAGACTGCTTGCTTTCTTATCATGTGTGTTTTCACTGGACTAGCATTTTTCATCTTCTTCAGTAACTTTTCCTTTGCATTCAGAACTTAGCTAGCTGCTTGGCACCAGAGACCCAGGTTTTGATCTATCTTAGCTTTTGACATGCCTTCCTTATAGGCTTAATTTCACTTGAACATTTAGAGGCTATTGTAGGGTTATTAACTGGCCTAATCTCAATATTGTTGTGTCTCAGAAAGAGGCCCAAGGAGAGGGAAAGAGACAGGCAACAGGTTGGTGAGGCAATCAGAGCACACAGAACATTTATTGATCACATTTGCCATCTTATACAGATGAAGTTTGTGACATCCTCAACATTCACAGTAGTAACATCAAAGATCACTGATCACAGATGGCCACAGCAGATACAATAACAATGAGAAAGTTTGAAATATTGTAAGAATTACCAAAATGTGACCACAGAGGCATAAAGTGAGCACATGCTGTCGGGAAAATGGCACCAAGAAACTTGCTCAGCACAGGATGCCACAACCTTCAATTTGTAAAAAGTGCAGTACCTATAAAGTGCAATAAAGCCAGGTGCAATAAAACAAGGTATGCATGTACCTCGATTATATAATTGGCATAGAACCTGGATGGACATTTTTTCAAAGATGTACAAATGGCCAACAGACATATGAAAAAGTCTTTGACAGCACTATTATCTGGGAAACATCAATCAAACCACAATGAGCTATCACTTTGCATCTGTTAGGATGGCTATCATCAAAAAGTCAAATGACAACAAGTGCTGGTAAAACATGGAGAATGGGAACAATTGCACACTGTTATTAGAAATGGAAATTGGGATCGCCATTCAGAAAAACAGTATCAAGGGTCCTTTAAAAACTAAAAATAGAACTACATATGATTAGCGACCTCACTTCCGGATTTATATTTAAAGGAATTTACATCCAAAGGAATTGAAATTGGGATCTCAAACAGATTTCTGCACTCTCAGGTTCATAGCAGCTTTGCTTACAAGAGCCAAGATAGGGAAAGAACATAAGTATCCATCAATGAATAAAGAAAATATGATGTGTATGTATATATAAATGCAACATGATTAGTCACTGAAAAGAAGGAAATCCGACCACTTGAGACAGCATGGGTAAACACAAGAGACATGATTGCTAAGTTCAGTAAGTCAGACACAGTAAGACAAACAACTTTATATTCACACTGATATGCATAATCTAAAAAACTCAAACTCATAGAAGCAGAGGGGAGAAGGGAGGCAGCCAAGGATGGAGGTTTGGAGATAATGAGGGGACCTGGTCAAAGGCTGAAAACTTTCCATTGTAAGATGAGTACATTCTGGAGATCAAATGTTCGATGTGGTAAATATACTTAATGGTATTGTATTACTTACTTGAAATTTGCTGACAGAGTAGACCTTACATGCTCTTAACCACACCCCCATACAGACACAAAACAGCTGCCTATGCAAGGTGATAGAAATGTTGTTAGCTTGATTGTGGTAATCATTTATTTATATATAATATATATTATATATAGACATCAGAATGTACACATTAAATGCATACAATTTTTATTTATCATACCAACTCCATGAGGTTTTATTTTTGCAGCAAAATTGAATAATAGCAGCTTTAAGAATTATCATGCAATTCTATATTTCATGATATGTTGACATAGTTTATTTCTGTTCTTCTTCGAGAAAATCAGTGCATCATCAGAGAAAAGGTCAAATGCACCATGCATGCTAATTTTTCAGAAAAAATGTTTTTTGATCCATCTTACCTTAGAATTTATTGTGCAGAGACAAAAACATCACTAATTTACAGCCACATCAAGCTTTATTTGTCCATGTATTATTTTATCAATGAAGTCCTGTCATTCATCTTTAGTTCCATCGAATCCAATATCCTGAAAGACTTACCTCCAAACAGCGCCATGAAACTCTTCAACATTCATATATCTCATGCTAGGAATTGGTCAAGAGGACCATGAGCCTCAGAACCATCTGGTGTCTGCCATTCTGTGCTGGACAAAGGCCCCTAAAGTCTTCAGGTGATGTGTCAGATAGCAGAGCTGTCCTCCTGCCTTCAATTAACTGGTAAACAATATTACAGCCAGGCTGATCCAAGCCCAGCCAGGGCAGCTTTAGCATGCTACTTCTCAGAAAGGATACAGAAAACTGATCAGAATTGCCAGCATGATTCCTCTCTGCTCAGTATCAGAAAAGGAGACTTGGTTATTCAGATTACTGTGCCAGGAATTTTTTTTTTTTTTTGCCCATTGTTCACCAGAAACAAAGGTGAACCAAACTCACAGCTAGTTGTAAGAAAATCTCAGACATTATTAATTTTGTCAATAGAGTTCAGTTCTGTTTAGATTTATTGAGGACCTACTGTTTAAAAAGCACTGCTCTGGAACCTGGAGATACTAAATGGAATAACATCCTGCCACTTTCCCAAGGTCGGTGAAGGAATCGGGGATATTGGACTAGACATACTCTTTCTCTGGATTCTGGTTGCCTCACTTGTAAAAAACACAAACAAACAAAAAACAAGGATGTGACAAGTTGGTTTCTAAAGTTCTTTTGTGTTTTAAGGGATTTTTACAAGCAACTGAACAAATAATAGAACTTTCTTTTTTAAGCATCCATAAGTAGAAGAGGTGTTACCTAAAGTTCCATATTTCTAAGGCTAATGACATAAATACAAAAGAAATACTGTATATGGCCATTTTTGGGGCCATTGTTATCAGAATATTGTAGTTTCTATTTTTTTTACCATCAAATTTTCTTATTGCGAGAAGCAGGAAAAATAAATGACACAATTTTTTACTCATTTTTCAGAGATTGAGAATCATTTTCTAGCTAAGATAGCAAGAGTTCACTTTTCTTCCCTACACATTTGTTGACGTCTGAATCCATATCCCAAATGGGAATGCTGGAAGAATTGGTTGGAAGGGGGCTACCTTGGCTAGTGCGGGCCCCTCAGGGTCAGCAAGTTGGAGATGTCCCCCAATTGAAGTTGCCGGGGACACCTCAATCAAAGTCGAGTCCAGAACCAGAACAGATGTTCGCAGATGGATGAATGGGTGGAGGAAGAAGGGACAGACAGATCTGGACACGTTTTTGCAAGTTTGCAATACATCGATCACAAGGTACATCTTCCAGTTATTGAATTACCTTCCAACTCTTTCATTTGGGAATGTTCATTTGCTTGCAAGTTAAGCTGTAGAATAAAAGCAAACAGATATTTATTCAAAAACTCTCTCAGGCTGTAAAACGTGTTCTGAAGAACTTGCAAATCTTTTGAAGCAATGCCAGAGTCAAAGGCAGTCATTCACTGCCCTCTGGTGGCCAACTGAGAACATGACAAACAAACGGTGTGGGCCTCTGAGCTTGTCATCCAGTCAGCATTCAAACTAAGAAAATTTCACAGGTTTGCTGTTAAATCACATCCAAGTTCCTTTCTGACCCAGTCATTTCACGTCAGAGAACTTCTAGCCCTCAGATATTTTGTTCTGTTCTTAATAAACACTAAAATCAGAATTATAACAATACTTTTTTTAAATTGTTGAGAAAAAATGTTTGAGATCAAACTTAATCACATTTTAATCGTTTGATTTGTTTTTTGAAATATAGCATAGTAAACTCATTATAGTTTATTCATTACAGTTTATTTTGCACTTACTGAAAATGTTTGTATCAGGATGAATTATGTTTTATATAAATACCTGACTTCTGGCCACATCATGATTTACTAACCACAGATTCTGCCTTTTAAGTTTTCCTAAGAAATTATTATCTCCACCTTTTTAAGCATTCTGGATCAAATAACATATATTAAATATTTTTAAAAATACGTATTCTTTCATCAATTTTTTTTTTGTCAGTGATAATTTTCACCATGGGCAGTTTTCACGATGACCAGTGTGGACTATTTTTACTAGCAATATTCACTGCGGGGTTCAAAGTGTCCTTACGGTCAAAATGGTGGGGTAAGCATTCTGTTTTCTTCATTACAGAGATGCAATTTTGGTCCAGTGTAAGACATGCTGCTTTGCCCAAAATCTCCATAGCCTTCCACCTGGCCCACCCCACTCAGGGAATTGAAGAAGATTTTCTCAGGCTTCTCACAAGTCCAGGCAGATAAAAGACAGCACAGTCTTTCTGATCATTCTGCTTAGGAATTGAAAGCGGGCTTTACACTCAAATGTCTTAGTTTGAAACCAAGACTTCCTCCCAACAGAAGAGAGGCTATGGTATGTAAAGCCATGCCCAATACACCTGAAAAGAAGTCAGTCCTCTCATCCACCTTCATCTTGGAGTTCAGTGTAGGGACAGAGCCCTGATCATGCATAATCAGCTTCATTCTTGTCTTTCTTCAGAACAGAGACTCAGTTCACTGGAAAGGCAGTTCATCGAGTGAGAAGCTATAGTTCCTCGCCTCTCTTGGAGCTAAGAGTAACGGGGCAATGTTTAAACAGACACAATGCCAGGTTTGTGAGGGACTCCGGGAGGGCTGAGCCGATGGAGCTGATGCAGCTGTGGGTCCCTCAGCCCTGCCTTCATTCTGCTCCCTCTCTCTCTGAAATACAGCCTTGGGACCCGAGACAGCCTCGAAGGTGAGCCAGGAACAAAGATGCTGGGGCAGAAAGACAGATGATGGTCATGGGCTGTTCAGGAGCAGCATGGATGCCACTTCCAGAGATCCCCCAGGGGTAAGAGATCACTCTCTCGTGTCTGTCCACTATTAATCTGGATTTTCTGCTATGTGTACGCAAACTTAATCCCAACAAAGATGGTATTTTTCCTTGAATCACTATGTGAGCTTGGACCAGAAACTTCCCTTCTCTGGGATTTATTCCCCATCTGCCCAAGAGGCAGGAGTGTGGTAGCTTATAAGTTTCTGGAGATCTGGGGCTTTTTCCTAGCCCACATCTGTATCCACTTCTGACAGCCACAAAATTTCAGTTCCCTTTGAGTCCTTGCAGTTAAGTGAGGCTGACATTATGTTCTGTGGACAAAGGAGAGAGAACATGTGGGAATGATTAAATAAAGAAAATCTGGTGCCTGCACATATGCTGTGCTGCTGGCCTCTTGCTAAGTTGTGGTCCTTGACCCTTCAGGCCCCATGTGGGTGCCTTTTCCTGCACACTCGGCCAGGCTCCCCAAGAGGGATTCACCCATGTCTTCCCAGGAGGGAGGATGGACACTTCCTGGAGAGTGTCCCTGCCATACCCCAGTCATTGTGGAGCAGCTTTGGCCCCTGCTTCTGCACTTCTAGACCAACACCTCATAGGAATTTGGGTAACTGAGGCCTAAAGAGAGCCAGAGACTGGCTCAGAGAACACGA
>NW_007176513.1:0-678 GCF_000164805.1 Carlito syrichta
TCCCCCCCTCCTTACTTTTTCCTTCCCTCCAACGTCACCGTCTTCTTTAATTCTGTTAGTCAGGGGTAAAGGGATTGGTTTTACTTCTGTTTGTTCAATCTCTTACTCTTTATGTATGCCCTCTTATTTTGTTCAATTCTGGAGTTGCACTGTAGGTTGGAGGTGGTCCTTTTTGCAGTTTTGAGATTTACTTAAGGGGGGAGCTGTGATTCAAAATCTGTCTGCAGGTCCTGGTATTCACTGACGGGTGTGTGGATAATGTGGAACCCACTTCCCACTGCCCTGGAATCTGTCTGTGCAGTGGGGCTGTAGGTTTACTCCCTTGAATCACCAGCAGGTGGTGCTATCTCAGCTGCTCAGCCCAGAGGGGGTGGGGCCAGACAGGAACAAGATGGCTGCCTGCCTCAGGTCTGGCAACAGGAGCCTTACGGCAGAGGGCAGGACTGTCTTGGTTGCAGGAGAACACTTGGCTCGCATGGCGGCCTGCCGGCTCCTGCGGTTCCGCTTGTAGTCTGGCAGTTCGGCCCAGCCCGGGTCGCACGCAGCTCCATGGGAATCACTGCAGCGAAGGTGGTGGCGACGAGGGTCTAGGGTTTTGCCACCACCTTGGAGAGGCCCTTCTGTCTCTGGGCCATGTTGCCTTCAGCTTCCAAGATGTTGGCAGCTGGGAATGAAAGG
>NW_007176514.1:0-480 GCF_000164805.1 Carlito syrichta
GCGGAATCAGAAATAACTAAAATGAAATGTGTTATGGCTCACTTACACTGTAGAACAGGCAAGCAGAGTCTATGACTGAATCAAGAGAGTTCAAGTGTAGTGGGGAGTTCCAAGTCCAAGAATGCAGTCCCAACGTACGCAAACCCCCTTTAACATGGTCATGTGCAAACCCAGGCCTGCCTGTATCTGTACACGCGCACAACCCACATCAAAATATGAAGCATTCCATCTAGCACGTGAGAAGACCGACTCCTGCCCCTTTCTGATCAGTCCCATCCCCAGAGGTCACCCAGACTCTCACCAGAGATTAGTTTTCCCCTTTATATATATATATGTATATCATATACACGACATATACACACACACACACACACACACACATATACACAATATATATATATATAGGTATAACTATTATGTATACCTACACACACACACACACACACACACACACACACACACACACACACCCCTCATTTA
>NW_007176515.1:0-633 GCF_000164805.1 Carlito syrichta
CCAGGGAATGCTAATTTACCATGGAAAAGGATACTGGGATATCTATGCCTTCTCTCTCCTCCTCCTTCCCCTCCTCCTTCTTCTCATCTTCCTCCTCCTCTTCTCTCTCTTTACCGCTGTTAAAAACTTTGTGAGTACTTTTCTGACCAGCAGCTAAAAGGGGAACTCCAGAATTAAAGTAAATTGCAGGAGCATAAGTGGTTCCCTCTCAACTACATGTGAAAGAAAACTTTGCTGGAAAAACACAAGACCACAAATCTCCTCTGGTGTAATCTACCAGAGGCTCCTCACACTGGGCCATATACCTCTGAAGGATTTCTATCTGCCACGGGTGGATTCACTTCCACCTCATTCAATAAACTGGACCAGTTTTATTGTCTGTCATTTAACATGACCATTAGTTTGGGCAGACTTTTTTCTATTTTCAGAAATCAGTGATCTTAGAGCAATAGAGTACTGAGTTTTTTTGTAAAAGTCACAGGAACTAAGTTGTATTGAACAACAATTCTACCAGATATTGTCCTGCACTTTGCATACCTTACTGCAGGTAATCCTCAAAACATGTGACACATAAGGAAAGCAGTCAATGTTAGCTTGTTCAGGAGCACACAGCCAGGATTATTCACATCCATG
>NW_007176516.1:0-1320 GCF_000164805.1 Carlito syrichta
TAATTATATATTACAACCAAGTAAAATCTATCCCAGATATGCAAAGTTGGCTTAACATTAAAAAAAATATTGAAAACTATTACATCAACAGCCTAAAGAAGACAAATCACATGATTACATCAATAGACACAGGGGGAAAAACGTATTTGTCATAATCCAATGTCCATTCATGATAAAAAAAACTCACAGAAAACTAGAAATAGAGTGAAATTTCCTCAACTTGAAAATGAATATCTACAAAAACTTATAGCGCACATCACACTTAATGGTGACAAGCTCAAAACTTTCCCACATAGATCAGGAGTAAAGTAAAGATGACCCTTCTCACCTGTTTCTCAACATAAAGGATGTTCAGATTGGGAAAGGAGTGTCTATGTAGAAAATCTAAAAGAATTGACAAAAAAAAAAAAAACCTGTTGGAACTAATAATTGATTATAGTAAGATTGCAGGATACAAGATTAATAGAAAATAGTCAATGGTCTTTCTATATACCAGCAACAAACAAGTGACATCTGAAATTAGAAGTACAATACATTTACATTAACACCATGCAAAATGAAATACTTAGGTATAATTCAACAAAATATGTACAAGACTTATATGAGAAAAAACTACAAAATTCTAATAAAGGATACTAAAGAACTAGATACATTGAGTGATAACCATGTTCATGGATAGAAAGACTTAATATTGTCAAGATGTCAGTTTTTCTTAACTAGATGTAAATTCCATGCAATCCCTGTCAAAATCCCAGCAAGTTATTGACAAGTTGATTATAAAGTTTATATAGAGAATCAAGTGATCCAGAATAACCACTGAAGAATATTGAAGAATATTCTTAATATTGAAGAAAAAGTTGGAGGAGTACAATACTCAACTTCAAATTTTACTAGAAAGGTACAGTAATCAAGATGTGTAGTATCGGCAAAAGAATAGACCAATAGATCAATGGAACAGAATGGAGAACCCAGAAATAGACTCATATAAATATAGTCAATCTTCGAATACATGGTGTATATGGTAAGGTCTCTGTAACTGTTTGCTATTATTGCAATTATTTAATGTAGAGAGGTACCAATACATTTTTCTCTACTTAGGGTCTGGAGACCTGAGTTACAGTACTTTTTTCAAAAAATGAGATGCTATATCACTTGTGGTGAGTAACTTTACTCTTCTGGACCTTGATGACTTAATATTTAAAATAAAGATTTTAGATGAAAGGCCATGCCCAATCTTTCTGTAATTCCATTTTTCTAGGGACTTGGTTGAGATAACAATTTGCTGGATATAAAACTCAACTTGTATTCTTCTGTTATAAT
>NW_007176517.1:0-9133 GCF_000164805.1 Carlito syrichta
TCCTGCAGCCTCGACCTGCTGGGCTCTGGCGATCCTTCCACCTCAGCCTTCCAAGTAGCTGGAACTACAGGCGCACACTACCACACCCAGTTAATTTTTGACTTATTGTAGAGATGAGATCTCGCCAAATTGCCCAGGCGGGTCTCAAACCTACAGGCTCAGGCAATCCACTCACCTCGGCCTCCCAAAGTGCTGAGGTTACAGGCTGAGCCACCGAGCCCGGCCGACAGCCAGTTACTTTAACTGGGAAAAAAGTCACTTCAACCATCTGCTTGTCAGAGGTTAAATAGAACCACTGTGCTGATTAAATTATGCACGGGCACAGCTGAAGTGAAATCTTTCTATGGCCTTGAATTTGGATCTTTGTATCAACATTAAACTCAAAGATTTGTTAATCAAGATGTAAGAGGGTGACCTTTCCAACAATGAACTTCCAGTTGGCCTCCTGTCCTGGGTAAGGCCGCCAGTGTTACTAGGTGTTCCACCAGCTGTCTCCTCCTGAATGGAGGTGGATTCTCTCTGAAAGAATGGGCAGGTAGGCTGCGCTCGGTGGCTCAGCCTGCAGTCCCAGCACTTTGGAAGGCTGAGGAGTGTGGATTGCCTGAGCCCGCAGGTTCAAGACCAGCCTGGGCAACTTGACGAGACCTCGTCTCTACAATTTAAAAAAAAGATAACCAGGCATGGTAGCGCACACCTGTAGTTCCAGCTACTTGGAAGGTTGAGGCAGAAGGATCAGCGGATCCCAGCAGGTCGATGCCGGGGTGGCCATGAGCGTGCCACTGCTCTCCAGCCTGGGTGACGGAGTGAGACTCCAACTCAAAAAAAAAAAAAAAAGCATGGGGCAGAAGGCCTGCATCTGGCATTGCCTTGGTCACTTTGAGCAAGTAGGTTGCATGCCCTGTGGCTCCATCTCTCATCCCTAAAAGGGAGGTCATTTTCGAACTTACCATGCTGGGTTGATGACAGGCTCAACAAGACAGTGCGTGAAAGTGCCTGATACAGGGCCTGGCACCTACGAAGCCTCAGGAAATAAAGCCAATGTCAGTATTTGTTTTATTATGAACTGAGTTGTGAAGTGATACAACAAATTTGGAAGGGAAATGTGTTCAACCCTATTTCTAAAAATTTATCTGAAAGATATATATATGACACGCAAAGCTTTGCTTAAGGATGCTCATATAGCATAATTTTTAATGGCAAACATATAGTAATGACCTAAATATTCACTGACAGGGGCAGAGCCAACCACAGCTGCCCAGAGATAGAGGTTGACCCCAAGGACCTCTCAAGCCTGTTCTCGTGGCGAGTCAAGTACGCTTTTATTGCTCCCACTTCGACACACCTTTGGATGGATACTGGCACCTGGATCTAGAGAGAGGTAAGCCAGTCCTTGGTGTCACAGGCCTTACTACTGCAGGTGTGAGAGCTCGCACTCTGGTACAGAGTTGTCCCTTGGATTCAGGGCTCTCCTTCCGGTACAGGACTCTCTCCCGGGTTCAGGGCTATCTGTCCACTGCAGGACTGCCTCTCGGGTTCAGGCCCCCAATCTGGTATAGGATTCCCTGTCGGCTTCAGGGTTCTCCCTCTAGTACAGGACTCCCTCTAGGAGAGTGCATAACTCCCTCTCAGGTGCAGGGCTCTCCGTCAAGTGCAAGACAAGTTCACTCAGGTGCGGGACTCTCTGTCCAGTGCAGGACATGCTTTCATGGGAGCAGGGCTCTCCCATCAGGTGCAAGACAATCTCCATCAGGTGCAGGACCATCTTGTCAGGTATGGGACAGGCTGTCTCAGGTGCAGGGCTCTCCCGTCAGGTGCAGGACAGGCTTTCTTTGGTGCAGGACTCCCCCATCAAGTGCAGTACAGGCTTTCTTGGCTGCAGGGCTCTCCCATCAGGTGCAGGAAAGTCTCTCTCAGGTGCAGGGCTTTCTTGTCAAGTAAGGGACAGGCTCTCTCAGTTACAGGGCTCTCCTCAGGTGAAGGGAAGGCTTTCTTGGGTGCAGGGCTCTCCCATCAGGTGCAGGACAATCTCTCTCGTGTGCATGATTTTCTTGTCAGGTACGGGACAGGCTTTCCCAGGTGAGGGTTCTACCATCAGGGGCCAGACAAGGCTTTTGTGGGTGCAGGGCTCTCCCATCAGGTGCAGGAAAATCTCCCTTGGGTGCAGGACTTTCTTGTCAGGTATGGGACAGGCTCTCTCAGGTGTAGGGCTCTCCCATCAGGTGCAGGACAGGCTTTGTTGGGTGCAGGGCTCTCCCATCAGGTGCATGACAGGCTCTTGGGTGCAAGGCTCTCCCATCGGGTGCAGGGCAGGGTTGCTTGGGTTCAGGGCTCTCCCTTCAGGTGCAAGACAATTCCTCTCGGGTAGAGGACTTTCTTGTCAGGTGCAAGACAGACTGTCTCAGGTGCAGGGCTTTATTGTCAGGTACAGGATGGACTCTCTCAGGTACAGTGCTCTCCCGGGAGGTGCCGGAGAGGTTTTCTTGATTTGAAAGCTCTCCCATCAGGTGTAGGCCAATGTCTCTCGGCTTCATGGCTTTCTTGTCAGGTACAGAATTGGCTCTCCGAGGTGCAGGGCTCTCCCATCAGGTGCAGGACTGGCTTTCTTTGGTGCAGGCCTCTCTTAACAGGTGCAGGATAATCTCTCTCGCATGCAGGGCTTTCTAGTCAGGTACAAGACAAGCTCTCTCTCATGTGCAGGCCTCTCCCATGAGGTGCCAGACAGGCATTCTTGGGTGCAGGTCTCCTTCATAAGGTGCAGGAATATCTCTTTCGGGTGCAGGGCTTTCTTTTCAGGTATGGGACAGGCTCTCTCAGGTGCAGGGCTCTCCCATGAGGTGTTAGACTGGGTTTCTTGGGTGCAAAGCTCTCCCATCAGATGCAGGCCAATGTTTCTTGGCTTCATGGCTTTTTTGTCAGGTACAGGACGAGCTTTCCCAGGTGCAGGGCTCTCCAGTCAGGTGCAGGGCAGGCTTTCTTCAGTGCAGGTCTCACTTAACAGGTGCAGGACAATCTATCTCGCATGCAGGGCTTTCTAGTCAGGTACATGACAAGTTCTCTCATGTGCAGATCTCTCCCATCAGGTGCCAGACAGGCGTTCTTGGGTGCAGGGCTCACCCATCATGGGCAGCACGGGACGGACTCTTCCAGGTGCAGGGTGCTCTGATCAGGTGCCCCACAGGCTTTTGTCAGTTCAGAGGCTCCCATCTGGTGCAAGACAATGTCTCTCGGGTGCAGGGCTATCTTGTCTGGTACAGGACAGGCTCTCTCAAGTGCAGAGCTCTCCCATCAGGTGCAGGACACTCTCTCTCGGCTGCAGGACTTTCTTCTCAGGTATGGGACAGACTATCAGGTGCAGTTCTCTCCTATCAGGTGCAAAACAGGCTTTCTTGGGTTCAGGGCTCTCTTATCAGGTGTAAGACAGGCTTTCGTGGGAGCAGGGATATCCCATCAGGTGCTGGACAATCTCCCTCGGGTGCAGGACTTTCTTGTCTGTTACGGGACAGGCTCTCTCAGGTATAGGGCTCTCCCTTCAGGTGCTCGACAGACTTTCTTGGGTATTGGGCTCTCCCATTAGGTGTCAGGGCAGGCTTTCCTGGGTGCAGAGCCATCCCCTCAGGTGGAGAACAATCTCTCGGGTGCATAGCTTTCTTGTCAGGCACAGGACAGACTGTCCCAGGTGCAGGGCTCACCCGTCAGGTGCAGAACTGGCTTTCCTGGGTTCAGGGCTCTCCCATCAGGAGCAGGACAGGCTTACTTGGGTGTAGGACAATCTCTCACGGGTGCAGGACTCTCTTGTCAGGTAAGGAACAGGATTTTACAGGTGCAGGGGTCTCCCATCAGGTTCAGGACAGGCTTTCTTAGGTGCAGGGCTCTCCCATTAGATGCAGGACAATCTCGGATGCAGAGCTTAATGTCTATTACAGGACAGGCTCCCTCAGGTGCAGTGGTCTCCCATCAGGTGTAGTAAAATCTCCCTTGGGTGCAGGGTTTTCTTTTCAGGTAAGGCACAGGCTCTCTTGGTTGCAGGCCTCTCCCTTCAGGTGCAGGCCAGGCTTTTTTGGGTGCAGGGCTCTCTATCAGGTGCAGGACAGGCTTTTGTGGGTGGAGGGCTCTCCCATCACGTGCTGGACAATCTTTCTCAGGTGCAGGACTTTCTTGTCTGGTACAGGATAGGCTCTCTCAGGTGCAGGGCTCTCCCTTCAGGTGCAGGACAGGCTTTCTTGGGTGCAGGGCTCTCCCATCAGGTGCAGGACAGGCTTTCATGGATGGAGGGCTCTCTCATCACTTGTAGGACAGGCTTTCCTGACTACAGGGCTCTCCCATCACGTGCTGGACAATCTTTCTCGAATGCAGGACTTTCTTGTTTGGAACAGGACAGGCTTTCTCAGGTGCAGGGCTCTCTCATCAGCTGCAAGACAATCTCTCTTGGGTGCAGGTCTTTATGTCAGGTACGGGACGGGCTCTCTCAACTTCATGGCTCTCCCATCAGATGCAGGACAGGCTTTTTGGGTGCACAGCTCTCCCATCAAGTGCAGAAAAATCCCGCCCGGGTGAAGGACTTTTTTCAGGTACTGGACAGGCTCTCTGGGTTGCGAGGCTCTCTAGATCAGGTGCCGGACAGGCTTTCTCGGGTGCTGGGCTCTCCCATCAGATGCAGGCCAGACTCTTGGGTGCGGGGCTCTCCCATCACGTCCAGGGCAGCTTTCTTGGGTGCAGAGCTCTTCCATAAGATGCAGGCTAATCTCTCTCGGTTCAGGGCTTTCTTCTCAGATATAGCACTGACTATCTCAGGTGCAGGGCTTTCCCTTCAGGTGCAGAACAGGCTTTTTGGGGTTCAGGGCTTTCCCATCAGTTGCAGGACAGGCTTACTTGGGTGCAGGGCTCTCCCATCAGGTGCAGGACAGTCATTTGTGACTGCTGGACTCTCTTGTTCAGGCACAGGACAGGCTTTTTCAGGTGCAGGGCTCTTCCATCAGGTGCAGGACAATCTCTCTCGGGTACCAGGATTTATGTAAGGTATGGGACAGGCTCTCTCAAGTGCAGGCCTCCTCCATCTGGTGCAGGACAAGCTTTCTTTGGTGTGTAGGGCTCTCCCATCATGTGTAGGATAGGCTTACTTTGGTGCAGGGCTCTTCCACCACATGCAAGACAATCTCTCGTGGGTGCTGGACTTTCTTGTCAGGTACGGGACAGGCTTTTTCAGGTGAAGGGCTCTCCTATCAGGTGCAGGACAGGCTTTCTTGGGTGCATGGCTCTCCCATCAGGTGCAGGACAATATCTCTCTGGTGCTGGTCTTTATATTAGATATGAGACAAGCTCTCTCAGGAGCAGGACTCTCCCATCAGGTACAGGACAGGCTTTCTTGAATGCTGGACTCTCCTGTCAGGTGCAGAACAGGCTCTTATGTGAAGGGTTCTCCATCTGATGCGGGAGAGACGTACTTGGGTGCAGGGCTCTCCGATCAGGTGCAGGACAGGCTTTCCTGGGTGTAGGGCTCTTCCATTAGGTGCCGGAAAAACTCTCTCAGGTGTGGGGCTTTATGTCAGGTACGGGACGGGCTCTCTCAAGTGCATGGCCCTCCCATCAGGTGCATGACAGGCTTTCTTGGGTGCACGGCTCTCCAATCAAGTTCAGAGAAATCTCGCCCGGGTGGAGGGCTTTCTTTTCAGGTGCCAGGCAGGCTGTCTGGATTGCGGGGCTCTCCAGATCAGGTGAAGGACAGGCTTTCTCGGGTGCAGGGCTCTCCTATCAGGTTCAGGGCTGGCTTTCTTTGTTGTAGGGCTATTCCATCAGGTGCAGGCTAATCTCTCTCAGGTGCAGGGCTTTCCTGTAAAGTATAGGACAGACTGTCTCAGGTGCAGGCCTGTCCTTTCAGGTGCAGAACAGGCTGTTTGGGCTCTGGGCTCTCCGTCAGTTGCAGGAAAGGCGTTCTTGGGTGCAGGGCTTTCCCATCAGGTGCAGGACAGGCTTTCGTGGGTGGAGGGCTCTCCTATCACGGGTAGGACAGGCTTACCTGAGTGCAGGGCCCTCCAATGAGGAGCTGAACAATCTCTCTCGGGTGCAGGTCTTTATGTCAGGTACAGGACTGGCTCTCTCAAAAGCATGGTTCTCCCATCAGGTGCAGGACAGACTTTCTTGGGTACACGGCTCTCCCATCAAGTGCAGTAAAGTCTCCCCCGGGTCCAGGGTTTTTTTTGTTGTTTTTTTTTCAGGTACCAGACAGACTGGGTTGCGGGGCTCTCTAGATCAGGTGCAGGACAGGCTCTCTCCGGTGCGGGCCTCCCCCGTCAGGTGCAGGACAGGCTTTCTTGGGTGCAGGGCTCTCCCATCAGGTGCAGGACAGGCTTACTTGGGTGCAGGGCTCTCCCGTCAGGTGCGGGACGATCTCTCGTGGGGGCAGGACTCTCTTGTCAGGTAAGCAGCAGGCTTTGACAGATGCAGGGCTCTCCCATCAGGTGCGGGACAAGCTTTCTTTGGTGCAGGGCTCTCCAGTCAGGTGCCGGACAATCTCTCTCGGTTGCAGGGCTTTCTTGTCATGTGCACGACAGACTGTTGCGAGTGTAGGCCTCTCCCATCAGGTGCAGGGCAGGCTGTCGTCGTTGGAGGACTCTTCTGTCACGGGTAGGACAGGCTTTCGTGGGTGCAGAGCTCTCCCATCACGTGCTCAGGTGCAGGACTTTCTTGTCTCGTCCGGGACAGGCTCTCTCAGGTGCAGGGCTCTCCCTTCGGATGCAGAACAGGCTTTTGGGGGGTTCTGGGCTCTCCGTCAGTTGCAGGGCAGGCTCTCTTGGGTGCAGGGTTCTCCCATCTGTTGCAGGACAGGCTTACTTGGTCGCAGGGCCTCCTATCAGGTGCAGGACAACCTTTTCGCGGGTGTTGGCCTCTCTTGTCAGGCACGGGCCAGGCTTTTTCAGGTGCAGGGCTCTCCCCTCAGGTGCAGGACAGGCTTTCTTGGGTGCAGAACAGGCTTTCTTGGGTGCAGAGCTCCCCCACCATGTGCGGGACAGTCTCTTTCGGGTGCAGGTCTTTATGTCAGGCACGGGACTGGCTCTCTCAAATGCACGGTTCTCCCATCAGGTGCAGGACAGACTTTCTTGGGTTCACGGCTCTCCCATCAAGTGCAGTAAAGTCTCTCCCGGGTCCAGGGCTTTTTTTTTTTCAGGTACTGGACAGACTGGGTTGCGGGTCTCTCTAGATGCGGTGCAGGACAGCCTCTCTCTGGTGCGGAGCTCCCCCATCAGGTGCAGGACAGGCTTTCTTGGGTGCAGGCTCTCCCATCAGGTGCAGGACAGGCTTACTTGGGTGCAGGACTCTCCCGTCACGTGCAGGATGATCTCTCACGGGGGCAGGCTTTGACAGGTGCAGGGCTCTCCCATCAGGTTCAGGACAATCTCTCTCAAGTGCAGGGCTTTATGTATGGTACTAGACAGGCTCTCTTAGTGCAAGGCTCTCCCATGAGGTGCTGAACAGACTTTCTTGGGTTCGGGGTTCTTCCATCAGGTGCAGTAAAATTTCCCTTGTGTGCTGGGTTTTCTGTTCAGGTAAGGGACAGGCTCGCTCAGTTGCTGGCCTCTCCCTTCAGGTGCAGAACAGGCTTTTCTGGGTGCAGGGCTCTCGGTCAATTGCAGGACAGGCTTTCTTGGGTACAGGCCTCTCCCATCAGGTACAGGACAGGCTTTCTTGTGTGCAGGGCTCTCTCATCAGGTGCAGGACAATCTCCCTCGGGTGCAGGGTTTTCTTGTCAGGTACGGGACAGGCTCTCTCAGGTGCAGCACTCTGTCCTCACGTTCAGGACTGGCTCTCTCGGGTGCAAGGCTCTCCCATTAGGTTGAGGATAATCTCCCTTGCTTGCGGGGATTTCTTCTCAGGTATGTGGACGTGCTCTCCCAGGTGCAGGGCTCTCCCCTCTGGTGCAGGATGGGCTTTGGTACTGGAGTCTCCCATCAGATGCAGGACAATCTCTCTCCGGTGCAGGCGTTTCTTGTCAGGCACTAAACAGTCTCCCTCAAGTGCAGGGCTCTCCCATCAGATGCACGACAGGCTTTCTTGGGCTCTTCTATCTGGTGCAGGACAATCTCCCTCGGGTGCAGGGCTTTTTTTTTTCAGGTATGGGACAGGCTCTCTCAGGTGCTGGACTCTCCCATCAGGTGCAGGACAGGCTTTCTTTGGTGCCGGGCTTTCTTGCCAGGTACGCGATAAGCTCTTTCAGGAGCAGGGCTCTCTCATCAGGTGCAGGACAATCTCTCTTGGGTGCAGAGCTTTCTTGTTAGGTACGAGACATGCTCTCTTAGGTGCAGGGCTCTCTTCTCAGTTCATCATAGTCTCTCTCTGGTGCAGGGCTCTACCGTTAGGTGCAGTACAGACTGGCTTGGGTTCAGGGCTCTCCATCAGGTGCAGGACAATGTCTCTCAGGCTCTGGGTTCTCCGTCAGCTGCAGGGCACTCGTGTGCAGAGCTCTCCATCAGGGGCTGGATACTCTTTCGGGTTCAGCACGCTTTGTCAGGTGCAGGATGCTCTCCCTGGTTTGGGGCTCTTCATCAGATGCTCTTTCTTCATTCGCCTGTTGTCTTGTGTGAGCCTTTGAATAGGCTTGAGAGTGTGTTTATCCACTCCAGCTTCTTCCCTGCTCTCTGTCAGTAGTTACTGTCTTCCAGAGATTCTGGCTGTGGTCGCCATCCTACCATCAGGAGCTACCTGAATGCAAGGCCCAGAGCACCTGGCTCAGCCATACAACTCCAGAGTGCTGTTTTGACTGTCTCACCCAAATTTCCTGTGTCACCATCCCTCATGTCACAGTCCCTGATGTCTTAGTGATGTCACAGTCGATGATGTCACAGTTCTTGATGCCACTGCTTCCTTTATAGCCCTGGAGAGGTAGCCAGGACTTGGGATCCCTCCACAGCACTCTAGGTTGGGACCAGATGATGAGGGCTGTGAGACCTGGGACAGGGACAACCTGACACATTCCAGGTCAGCGCCCCATGTGCCCAACAGCCATGAGGATGTGCAACTCACACCCTCCCCCGCCCAGCTATCCCAGGCTCTCTCACCTCCCTTGTGAGGGTCACTAGGGCATGACCCCAACACAGTAAAGGGGAGGCCCCTTTAGGCCTATGGGGAGAGCCCACCTTGG
>NW_007176518.1:0-836 GCF_000164805.1 Carlito syrichta
CCACTGTTCACTATTTTTATGAGATCAGCTCTATTAGATTCTGCATATGAGTCAGAACATACAGTATTTGTCCTACTGTGTCTGGCTTATCTCACTTAACATAGGTCCTCCAGGTTTATTCATGTTGTCACAAATGAAAGATGTTGTTTTTATGGTGAAATGGTATTCCATTGTATACACAAATGTATATATGCCATATTTTCTTATTTCATTCATCCATTGCTGGGCACTTAGGTTGAATCTGTGTCTTGGTTATCGTGGGTAGCGCTGTAATAAACATGGGAGTACAGCTATTTCTTTGACATGTTGATTTCACTTCCTTTGGATATATATGCAGTAATAGGATTGCTGGATCCTATGGTAGCACTATTTTTAATTTTTTGAGGCGCCTCAATACTGTTTTCCATAATGGTTGTACTAGTTGACAGTCCTACCAACAGTGAGTGTTTCCTTTTCTCCACATCCTCTCCAACACTTACCTTTTGTCTTTTTAATAGTAGTCATTCTAACTAAAGTGAAGTGATACCTCATTGTGGGTTTTTTTTTTTTTGAATTGGAGTCTCACTCCGTCACCCAGGCTGGAGTGCAGTGGCCTGCTCAAGGTCACTCCAGTGTTGGCCTGCTGGGTTCTGGTGATCCTTTCGCTTCAGCCTTCCAAGTAGCTGGAACTGCAGGTATGAGCTACCATGCCTGGCTAATTTTTGATTTATTGTAGAAACTCCAGAAAACTGGGTCATATGGAAGGTCAATTTCTAGTTCTTTCTTATATTTTCTATTTCTTCACAAGTCAATAGTGCTAGGTTGTATGCATCCAGGAATGTATCTTTTTTTTTTTT
>NW_007176519.1:0-900 GCF_000164805.1 Carlito syrichta
TGCAGTGGCCAGGAGCGGCCACTGCACTCCGGTCTGGGTGACAGACTGAGACTCCAACTCAAGGAAAAAAAAAAGATTGGAAGTAAAAGATCCAAAGAAACAATGGGATAGTGGCTACAATAGCAGCCAAAAGAAACTTAAATGGAATTGGCATGAGAATTAGCCAAAACCACCTAATAAAAGAGAAGCAATGAGCCAGCAAAGAAGAAAGAAAAGGTAAATCAGCATTACTGTATTATGGTAAAGGAAAAAAAGTCAAACAGAATACTGTCATTTTCAAACACAAAACATGGGGCCTCATCTGTACACAAATACATAATATATACTGGACATTTGGGTTTTCAAAAACTCTGAAGACCATGAGGGAAACACTGAAGGGATGACCACCAATGAAGTTCCCTAACTAGATGGGAGAGAGTTGGTATTTGAATATTCACTTCACATATCAAAGTAGTGATAATTTATTCAATCTGATGCTCTACAAACCACACACATCTGTATCATTGGCTATATCTACACGCAAATTGATCTCAGTAACTCATTCACTCAAAGTATATTATATGAGAATTTACTCTGTCTTTAGCAAGTCTATATGACGGGGGACCCCCAAAAAACCAGAATTATCTCTTGGATGGCAGGCCCCTTATAGCACAAGTTTCCCCTGCTAGGTAAGTGTTCTAGGAACTCGTCTGCATCAGTATACCATCTAGGGCTGTTGTGAGAGACTGTTTGACTTCAGTTAACTTCTATTTGAAAGATTCTGTCAGTGCAGTTACACGAACAACCTGCCCACACCATGCTAAATGTTCAGCAATTTTTGACCAAAAATGGCATGTCTCTCCCTATTCACCCAATCCTGCCCTGAGCAAATTTTTTCTTTTTAATTTCCCTGGATGAAAA
>NW_007176520.1:0-7435 GCF_000164805.1 Carlito syrichta
CGGGCCCAGTGCCGACGCGGGCGCAGGGCAGACGCCGGCCTCGGGCGCCCAGAGCCAGGCCTCGCCGTGGCGCCTGGTCCAAGGGACGGGGTGGGGGACCCTTCCGACAGCTGTCCCCATAGCTTTTGCCTCAGGCTCCACCGGGAGACCGCGCCCGTAGAATGGCCCCGGGGCGGCCGCCGGATTGGCTGGTCACAGGCCGGGGCGCGGCCGGGGCGGCCTCTGGGGTTCACGGCCCCCTAGACTTGAGGTGAAGCTGGGGTTCACGGCCCCCTAGTCTTGAGGCGAAGCTGGGGTTCACGGCCCCCTAACCTTGAGGCAAGGCTGGGGTTCACGGCCCCCTAGACTTGAGGCAAGGCTGGGGTTCACAGTCCCCAGATTTGAGGTGACCGTGGGGTTGGTGGCGAGCACACGTCGAGAGGCTGGGCCTGGTTTCCAGCACGAGGCCCGCAGTGGCTTCGAGAGCCCCATCTGCGAGGAAACAATTGGATGGTCAGGGTCGCGGTCTGGCGCAGCGTTTCCCCGCCCCGTTTCCCCGCCCCTCAGGCGGGCGGCGTGGTGGGCTATGGCGCCCCAGCAGCTCCTTCCGGCCGCACTTTTCCTGGCACGTGGCTCTCTTCCTTTCCTTGCTGACCCCCTGTCCGCTCCCATTTCTCCTTTCCTCCTTTGCCTTTCCCCCTTTCCTTCCTTCCTTCCTTTCCTTTCGACTTTCCCTTTCCTCTTCCTCCTCCCTTCCCTCTGTCCCCTTTTCTTACCCCTCCCTGCTTCACCTTCCCTTCCCTCTGCCCCCTTTCTTTACCCCTCCCTGTTTCACCTTCCCTTCTCTCTTTCCCCTGCCCTTACCCATCCCTTTTTCACCTTCCCTTCTCTCTCCCCTTCCCTCTGTCCCCTTTCCTTTCCCCTCCCTTCTTGGCCTTCCCTTCTCTCTTCCCTTCGCTCTTTCCCCTGCCCTTACTCCTCCCTTTTCCCCTTCCTTCTCGGCCTTCCCTTCTCTCTTCCCTTCGCTCTTTCCCCTGCCCTTACTCCTCCCTTTTCCCCTTCCTTCTCTCTTCCCTTGCTCTGTCCCTTTTCCTTACCCCTCCCTGTTTCACCTTCCCTTCCCTCTGCCCCCATCCTTACACCTCCACTTTTCACCTTCGCTTCTCTCTTCCCCCTTCCTTACCCTTTTCTCCTCCCTCTTTCCCCTTTCCTTACCCCTCCCTTTTTCACCTTTCCTTTCTTTCCTTTCCCTCTTTCCCCTTCCCTACCTCTTTATTCCTCCCTTACTCCTTAGGCTCTCCTCTGCCCTTCCTTCTTTCCCCCTTTCTAACCCTTTTCTCTTCCCTCTCCTCTCCCCCTTTCCTTCTCCTTTCCCTTTCTCTTCCCTTTCTTCTTACCCAACCTTCTTTCTTCCCCTCCTTCTTTCTCTTTTCTTACCTCTTTCCCTAACCTTTCCTTTTTCCTCTCTTATTTCCTTTTGATCCTTTTCTCGCCCCTTCCCATACCACTTCTCCTTTCCTCTTCCCTCTTTCCTCTTTCTTATTCCTTTCCTCAGTTCCTTTTCCTGAAACGTTTCTGTCTTCCATTCCTTTCCCACACCCCTTTCCTTTTTCCTTCCCTTTCCTCTTTTCCTTCTTTGCCTTCCCTTTGCATTTCACTTTCCCCTTTTTCCTTTTTCTTTCTTTTTTCCTCTCCCATTTCTGCTTTCCTCTTTTGCCTTCCCCCTTTCCTTTCCTTCCCCTTATCCTCTTCCCCATTGTGCTTCACCGTTTCTTTATCCCTAGCCCTTCCCCTTTCCCATTTCCTTTCCCCCTTTCTCCTTTTCTCACCCTTTTCCTTGCCCCGTCCCCTTTCCTCTTTCCCCTTTCCCTTTCCTTCCCTTCTCACTTTCCCCTTCCCCTTCATTTTCCCTTCCCTTTTCCTTTCCTGTCTCCCTTTCTTACTTTCCCTCTCCTTTCCGTCTGTCCTTTCCTTTCACCTGTCCCCAGCATTTCCTTTTCTATTTCCCCTTCCTTTCTCTTTCCCATTTCTTTTTTCCTTTCCTTTTCTTTCTTTTCTTTTCCCTTTTATCTTCTTTCCACTTTCTCTTTTCCTTCCCTTTCCCTTTTTCTTTCTTCCCGTTTCCATTCCCTGTCCCTTTCATCTTCCCTCTTTCCCTTTCCTTCCCTTCTCTCTTTCCCTTTTCCCCTTCCCCTTCCCTGCCCTTTTTCTTTCATTCCCCCTTTACTTTCTTTCCTTTTCTTTGCCCTTCCCCCTTTCTCTTCCCTTTTCCCTTTTTGTCTTTCCCCTTTCCTTTCCTTTCCCCTTTGTTCTTTCTCATCTCTTTTTCCCCATCCCTTCCCTTTCCCTTTTTATTCCTTTCTCTTCCTTTCCCCTTTCCTTTCCATTCCCTTCTCTATTTGCCCTTCCCCCTTTCATTTTCTCTCCCCTTCCTTTCCCCTCTACTTTCTTTTTCTTTCCCATCTCCCTTTCCCATTCTTTTCCCACTTTCCTTTCTTTTCCCTTTTTATTTTCTTTCCTCTTTCCCTTTTTCCATTTCTGTCCCCTTTGTGTTCCTCTTCCCCCATCGCCTTGTGCTCCCAAATGGGCAAATGCTCAGATGATAAAATAATAGTAACCAACAAGGGGCGCCTTTGCTATCTTTGTCAGGCATTGCTTTAAGAACTTGACCTGTATTAATTCATTTATTCCTCATAACTGCACCATGTTTGTACTATTATCATCCCCATTTTACAGACTTTTTAAAAAGGAAGCTCAGAGAATTTGATAAGTCATCCAACTTACTTATACAACTAGTAAGGGGAAGGTGTGTTCCAAACCCAGGGATTCTGAGCACAAGCCTAAGCTCTTACTACATTTGTTGCTTCCTCTGATGTAGCTAGACATGTGTGGCAGTTGGCTTAAAAGGATTACAGTGTGAATGTTCTCATAGTTTGGGGAAAGCGGTATTACATCCACATGGATTGACTGTTGACATAGCACATTTGCTTTTTAGAGGTGGAACCTGAATTAAACCTTGAGGTTGAACAGTTTGTCTTAGAGACACAATGGGGTATTAGGGGTGGAGGGCATAACAGAAGCCAGAATCTCAGAGAGTGCAAGACTGGTGTTGCTCTGGAAATGTGCCACAGAAATAACATGTGGCAGTCCAGCGGCAGACGTTGCGCATGTGTCAACTTCAGCCAAGTTTTGACAACATTGTGGCGCACACAAATAGGGATTTTTCAGTGAGAGCTCCTAACAGTTGTCGCCAAACGTCTGCAAAAGTCACCTAGAGAATATTTTAGGCTCAAAGGAATGGCCCAAGTTTTAAGAGTGACCTCTGAGCGGTGGGTGGGTCCTAATTGTATAAGGACCTTCAGGCCATGGCAGGAGTTTGTATTTTATGGGATGGATTCCAGATGATTTTCCTCCTGGAGACAAATGAGGGTGGAGGTGACTGCTCTCCTCTCGAGCTATGAGACTGGGGCCAATTACTTGAATCTTCTTTCCCTCAGTTTTCTCCCAAGGAAAATGGGAGAAAATATTAGAACCTACCCCCCATATGGGTTGTCAGTTCGTTAACAAGATAGAATTCCTTATCCACAAAAGCCAGAAAATGCCAAGTAAGTTAGAAAATATGAATGACTTTAAATGGTGATTTTGCTGAGAAATCTGTAATTATGATGAAATGATTATTTTCCTGCATGAAAATAACTCATCAAAACAACCTCAGGAAAAGTAGTCCTATTTTAATAGATTGGTAACCATGGAAGAACTTAGACAATGTTATAAAATCTGGGCCTGGGCAGTTTGAATAAATTCTTTCAAATCTTTAAAATGCAGAAATTCTAGTGTGATGTAAAATTTTTAGAGCATAGAAAGAGATAAAAGGCTTCCCAATTAATATTGCAGAGCAATTTTGACACAAAGGGTCAGTAATGTGTCAATATTGATTCATTAATTGTGAGAACTATATCTTCTCACTGATGTAAGTTCTTAGAAATGGAGGTGCAAACGATTTCCAATACAACACCAGCAAATTCGATTGTGTTCCTCATGATCAGCTGAATCCCTCACTGCTTCCATCCACAAATATGTTAATATGTTGCATCTGTAGATCAAAAAAGAAAAGTCATTTAGTCATCTGACGCCTGAAAGTCATTAGACACTATACATGATCTGTTCTGGTTTTAAAACTATATGCAGGACCAGCAGGAAACTTCCTTAGTGTGACGTAGAACGTGTGCCTGACCCCAACAGACCTTCTGAGTGGGAAGAGGTTGAGGAGAGATTTCAAACATAGATACAGATCTACTGTTTCTAATTCTGTGTCTTACTGTTTCTGCTTCTAAGAATGTATCCCATTGAACTGTTTGTATAGGTGCACCACTGTTGTGCATGTTCTTTGTAAGAGTAAACTTTAAAAAAGTAATTTGAATATCTTGGGTGCTGGCTTAATAAGTGATGGCATGTTACAGGACAGAATGCTACGATGTTGTTAAAGTAACTGTGGTTTAATCTAAGGTTATTGATTTGGAAAGATTTCTTTCACCATATTTTCCTTTCTTCAGTTTTTGAGTTTGTTATCTGTGGAAACATACACTATATTCTCTTCTGTGCCTATTTTTTTAAACACAAGTTTATGGTTATGAGATTCTTCCTTGCTTTGTACAGCAATAGTTGACTTATTCTCACTGCTGTGCAGTATCCTTTGTGTAAATACGCCACAGTGTAATTACTCATAGCATGTATAAGTTTTATAGTCAGAAGGAACCTTAAGAAGCTTAAAGGAAAATTAGGTTGAAGATGTCTGATAGCTTGAAATGTACACAATCTTAGTCTGCATTTGTCTAACTCAAGAGTTCATTGTCCCATCTTCACTATCCATTTTTGATTTCTCTCTTTTGGTCCTTGGCCATCAGTGCCTCCAGTATAGAATGAAAGGGAAAGAGAAAAATGATGAAACCTGAATCCCTAAATCCCATAAACGAAGATTCAAATTTCTAGATTGGGTTGCTTGCATTTCCCATCCATATATTTAGGTTTAATGTGCAATTTTACTGAGGCAAGACTGACTTGAAAGCCAAAATGGACCTTAGAGATCGTCTTTACTGGTGTTCACCTGGCAGATGAGGAGGTAGTGTCTATAGTGGTCTGTCCAGGCCACATAGTAGTGAGGGCCCAATCTGGAACTCCCTCCTGGCTGTCTTTTCGGAGGCATGATTCCTCCTAAGTCGGGAGCTTTTGGAGTCCCTTTGCAACAGCATATAACCATCATGTTCTCTTGTTCATTTGTTTCCAGCATTGATTCTGTAAGAAACTTTCAGTTCACAAGTTGGAATTGCATTTGATTTGATTCTTGTTTCTAGTCATGGACAATATAGATATTCAGTTTTTAAAGACGTCTTGTAAATTGCTCATGGAAGAATTCTTGTTTGTCACTCTCTAAAAGTCAACCCAAACTCCAATTCAGTTCGAGTTAGCATTCTGAGAGCCTATCCATCTTAAGGTTATTAAGGTAGCAAATGTGTGAAGTAACTTTTGTATGCGTTGCTCTTAGGTGACTACAGTTTCACCAATAAACCCTCCAGCTAGTTAAAATAATTAGGCCCAACTCAAAGGAAGTGGAGTTTCTCCTATTGCACAAATATGACGTCTAGCAGCTCCAGTGACATCAATGTGGTTTGTATTTCTAATTGTAAATGTATTTGTGTTCTTTCCGTTGTATTATGCTTTACAGTTCTCTTCTAAATTGAATTTAATTTTATAGAGCAAAATGAATCGATCATAATTGTATTTTTGTTAAGAATTTTGATGGTGTTATATAAAGCTTCTATGACCATTTGTATACAAGTTTCTTTGTGAACACACACTTAAATTTCTTTGGGGTAAGTACTCAGAACTTTAATTGCTATGTCATGGAGTTCATGGAGACTTAATTTCATGAGAATTGGTTAAATAGATTTTCAAAATGCTTGCGCTGTTTTTACATTTTTCTTGCATTCTGCTGTGGTTCTTAATCCTTCAATTGATAACTGAACTATACATGTCATTTGGTTTAACAGAAAAACATTGATTTCATTATCGAGGGACATGAATGTTAATCCTACCCAATAGTAGGCAGTTCTCTTAACTTCAATCAAGCCTAATGCTTTTTGATAACCTTTGGAGATAATGTTGACTGCCTACCAAGAGTCACTTTTCTCTGACATAATTCTTTGAAAGCACTTTGCAAAGCATAAGGAACTATCCAAGTGTAAGATGATATATTTTTTAAAGATAATACTTATAGTTCAATTCCAAAATATTTTGCTCATCTAATTAGTTCCGGACTAGTTCAGAAAATTTCCGTTATGTATTTTGAAGCAAATATAAACAAAACTGCCGAGCATATTTATTTTAAAATTATTCCCAGAGTTCATAATTTTAGAATGAAGCATTATTAGACTGAATTATAATGGTTATTTACTAGTTGCTGTTTATACCCTGTCATATTCCCAAGCATATTAAGGATAATTAGAAATGAATTTATCAAGAAATATTGCTGTTTAAGTGTTTCCTATCTAGTCCACAGAGTGGCACTGTTGGATTATTTAAACATCAAAGTCATGTAACATTTAGTTATTTGTTCATGGTTAGAAACATGTGCTTTAAAAACAGTTCTAGAAGACTCATCTTTGTACAGTGACATAAATAAAGGTAAGCTCAGCGAAAACTGTTGTCTCACTTGTAGCAGGGTTAATGAGAGCACATTCTGCAAATACATCTTTTCACCTAGTCACAGTACTTACAGTGAACCAAGGTTCTTTGTTACTACCAGGAGGCCTTATGAGTTTCTTGAAACTCATCTTGAAAGATTTTGAAACATAGCCCTCAACTTTCCTTTCAGCCATCTTAAGCTGTCCTTTTAATTTGTTAATGAATCCTTGTCAGAGAAAATCACCAGTGTGTAATGATCAAGATGAGAGCCCTATTTTTCATGCATTCGAATCAAACTCAGCACAAGTCAATAACATAGAGTTACCTGTCAGTTTCCAACTATATTACAATTTACCATTTAAAAAAATTAAGTTTCTCCGATATTATCAACCCCCCCAATCTCAGACTCAATAAGAGATCTTTTTTTTAATGTGTATGCTTTATTTCAGTAGGCAATGAGCTCTTGACTATTTTCCTTCCGCCTTTTTCTTATATAGCAGGAAATACATAGGTTTATACTCATTTTCAGTACAATGTCTAAATCAAGATTCTTCTGGTATAATGAATCCCTTCCATACTCCCTTTCTTAACTTGCAATTATTTTAATTCCCATATTAATGTGTTTTTTATTTAATGTCTGTTTTAGATTAATAAGTCTGAAACTTCTGTAAAGGTGGTGACAAATAAAAACAATTTAAATAAATAAATATAAAGTATTATTTTCTCTGTAGTCTTCAATTTGCCTGTTCCTGAAGTAAAATCCTGACTATCCACT
>NW_007176521.1:0-1405 GCF_000164805.1 Carlito syrichta
GAGCCCTATTTTTCATGCATTCGAATCAAACTCAGCACAAGTCAATAACATAGAGTTACCTGTCAGTTTCCAACTATATTACAATTTACCATTTAAAAAAATTAAGTTTCTCCGATATTATCAACCCCCCCAATCTCAGACTCAATAAGAGATCTTTTTTTTTAATGTGTATGCTTTATTTCAGTAGGCAATGAGCTCTTGACTATTTTCCTTCCGCCTTTTTCTTATATAGCAGGAAATACATAGGTTTATACTCATTTTCAGTACAATGTCTAAATCAAGATTCTTCTGGTATAATGAATCCCTTCCATACTCCCTTTCTTAACTTGCAATTATTTTAATTCCCATATTAATGTGTTTTTTATTTAATGTCTGTTTTAGATTAATAAGTCTGAAACTTCTGTAAAGGTGGTGACAAATAAAAACAATTTAAATAAATAAATATAAAGTATTATTTTCTCTGTAGTCTTCAATTTGCCTGTTCCTGAAGTAAAATCCTGACTATCCACTTTTAAAATGCTAGCAGGAACCTGTTGTATCTGAAATATCCTCAAACGGAGAGCAAAAGAAATCATTTCAGGATGTCCATACCAATTTTGAGGTATGAAAATTTCGTGTCTTCAATGTAGCTTTCCCAGAATGTTAAGCAAAAATTCTCTTTAATCTCCTATAAAGATAAATTGTACCATTAACTGAATTTTTGCAGTATCAAATTATGTGTATCACTCCTTCATAATGATTTTTGTGAATTTCTGGTTAAAACAACATCTGCTGAAGTTTTTGAAATAGCAGCATACAGATGTAATAACTTTTAACAAATCCTGTTACTGACCAAACATAGTTATGTGTATTTCCTATAGAATGGTCAATATTGAGTTAGATTTTTTTCAACAAACTCCCTATAGGAAATGTATTTATTTGAATGAAATGTATTATGTGCCTCAATGCATGTGAAGATTGTTAGGGTACAGCAGGGACAGGGTAAGGGTGGATGGGCACAGGGAGGTGTGCAGTACTGCTGGGGTTGGCAAGCCGGAGGTGCATGCTGGCAACCTAGAGATCCCAGTAGATTGCAAAGAATTGCAACACACAGAGGTGAGAGAAGAAAAGATTTATTATAAAAAAGTTCATCCCCCACACACAGGGAGTGGGCCTACACTCTAGGCGAGTATGACCTCGTAGCCCCACAGAGTCCTGGTTTAAATCCTTTTCTTGGAGATGTTGCACGTGACTGCCTTGACTGCTATGAATTCCTTATCGGCCATCTGTAGATGTCTTGGAGAACCTGTGACAACAGAGACTCATTAATGTTCGCCCACGTTATCATAGTCCCTAGAGAAGGATGTGGCAAGGATTCTAATTCTCCTGCACCTTCCCAAAGGACATTCCTTAGACCTAATGGAGG
>NW_007176522.1:0-964 GCF_000164805.1 Carlito syrichta
TATGTGTATCACTCCTTCATAATGATTTTTTGTGAATTTCTGGTTAAAACAACATCTGCTGAAGTTTTTGAAATAGCAGCATACAGATGTAATAACTTTTAACAAATCCTGTTACTGACCAAACATAGTTATGTGTATTTCCTATAGAATGGTCAATATTGAGTTAGATTTTTTTCAACAAACTCCCTATAGGAAATGTATTTATTTGAATGAAATGTATTATGTGCCTCAATGCATGTGAAGATTGTTAGGGTACAGCAGGGACAGGGTAAGGGTGGATGGGCACAGGGAGGTGTGCAGTACTGCTGGGGTTGGCAAGCCGGAGGTGCATGCTGGCAACCTAGAGATCCCAGTAGATTGCAAAGAATTGCAACACACAGAGGTGAGAGAAGAAAAGATTTATTATAAAAAAGTTCATCCCCCACACACAGGGAGTGGGCCTACACTCTAGGCGAGTATGACCTCGTAGCCCCACAGAGTCCTGGTTTAAATCCTTTTCTTGGAGATGTTGCACGTGACTGCCTTGACTGCTATGAATTCCTTATCGGCCATCTGTAGATGTCTTGGAGAACCTGTGACAACAGAGACTCATTAATGTTCGCCCACGTTATCATAGTCCCTAGAGAAGGATGTGGCAAGGATTCTAATTCTCCTGCACCTTCCCAAAGGACATTCCTTAGACCTAATGGAGGATGTACCTACTCTTATCTCCTAGGCAATCCCAGTGGGTAGCATGGGGGGATCCTTGGCGTTCCTGTAGATAGTGCCCGTTTTACTGGAAGATCGAATCCCCACCTGCTCTCCCTACTTTTGTAATTACAAGTTTCATGACTTTTACAGTCCTTGCCCAATGCATGATGTCTTAGGCCTTGTAAATTCCCTTTACTCTAGGCAAGCTTGATAACTGCTATGAGATACCTCTGATACCTGGCACCAGGAAGTCTGTTTCTGAAAAGACAAAGTT
>NW_007176523.1:0-748 GCF_000164805.1 Carlito syrichta
CGTTGGTTGAGAAATTGAGGTTTTGTCTCCAGATTCTCTTTCCTGTTCCATTGGTCTTTATGCCTGTTCTTGTACTAATACCAGACTGTTTTGATTATTGCAGACTTTAGTAAAGTTGAAAGTCTGGGAGTATAATACTTCCTGCTTTGTTTATTTTGCTGAGAATTAGTTTGACTATATGTGGTTGTTATTTTTTCCATATGAATTTCTGTACTGTCATTTCCAGATCAGAGAAGAATAATATTAGTAATTTAAAGAATAGTGCATTGAATCTGGGGAAGATGGAAATCTCAACAATGTTGATTCTTCCAATCCATGAGCATGGAACATTCTTCCATTTGTTTACATCTTTTCTGATTTCTTTGAGTAGTGTTTTGTAGTTTTCATTGTAAAGGTCTTTCACTTCTTTTGTGGCTATTGTGAATGGCATTGCACTTTCTATTTGGTTCTCTGCCTGTTTGTTGTTGGTATATAAAAAATGTGACTGTCTTTTGCAGATTAACTTTGTATACTGAGACTTTGTCAAAGTCCCTTATCAGTGCAAGGAGGTTTTTGACAGATTCCCTTGGATTTTCCAAGTATAGAATCATATCGTCTACAAAGAGATATAGCTTAACTTCCTCCTTTCCTATTTGGAAACTCCTGATTTCCTCCTTTTGTTTGATCACTCTAGCTAGGACTTCCAACAGTATGTTGAACAGGAGGAGTGAGAGTGGGCAGGCTTGTCTTGCTCCAGTTTTCAGGGAAA
>NW_007176524.1:0-879 GCF_000164805.1 Carlito syrichta
AGTGTGGAAGGATTTGGAGCCCCTGCCGACCCCACTTTTAATGTACAACACAGCACCCCCAAAACAGCCTGAGGAGAAGGGTTGCACCGCTCCATCCCCATAGGTCCCACCGTCCCAGCCTCTAAAAGGAGGAGTTCAAAGAAATAAAAACAGCCATCCAAAGTAGTACTTGCTCTGCCCAGTCAACTGGGGTGGCACCATATCCTTGAAATCCTGACCTTTTTTTGAAAGTTACTAGCTGTTTTTGTACAGTCTATGCTGATTTCTAAGGGAGATGATATAACAACAGGAAGCAGAAAGAAAAGATTCTCTGCCTGGATTTTGACTTTCAAAAGCAGCCCCTGGCCTGAACACGTGATAGGTAGGAGTGAAGCTTCCCAGTTACCGTCCCTCCAGGTCTAGAAAAAAGATTCTGAAGGGAAGAGGAGAGAGGCGGTTGGTGGGGGTGGGTGGAGACTGGACTGAAGGAACCAGCCTCCCTGAGGGTGTCCCATCTGTCTCCAGCACCCAGGAGCCTCCTGAGTCCAGGCCCAGTCTTCCGGACTCCTCTTCATGGGTGTCCGATGAGCCTGCCCCTCCTGTGTGGCTGTGGTGCCTCCTTCAGCAGGACCCCTGTTTCTCCCATGACAGACCAGTGAGGGGGCTGCCACCTGTGCTCTGAGCGTCCACTAGGGATCAGTTCTTCTTAGGCCACCAGACAGCCTTCTTTTCAATGCCGGTAAGACCCAGTAGAGCCCTGATATCAGTAGGAGGAAAGCAGCACAGAAGTCCCCTCGCCCGTACCTCAATGGAGCTGGAAGAAACAGCCTGAGACCCCCGGCAATCAAGTGCTAAGACAAGTCAGTCAAGTGCTAAGTAAACCCACAGTATGCTCAAACA
>NW_007176525.1:0-1390 GCF_000164805.1 Carlito syrichta
GGTTAGCTAGTTAAAAAGTTAGTTAATTCAGATGGTTAGACATCAGGTTAGCTAGTTATTTCAGCTAGTTAAGTCAGCTGGCTAGATATGAAACTAGATATATGTCTGCTGGTCATGTCAGGTAGGCAGCTAGTTAAGTCAACTAATTAAGTCAGCTGGATAGCTAGATAACTAGCTAGGTAGCTAGTTATGTAATACTGCTTGCTATGACAGCTGGCTAGATAGTTAGCTAGCTGGTTAAGTCAGCTTGTTAAGTCAGCTTGCCAGCTTGTTAAGTCAGCGAGTTAAGTCAACTGGCTAACCAAATGTCTAGCTGGGTAGAAGCTATTTGAATCAGCTGACTATCCAGTTATCTAGCTAGTTAAACAGCTTAGTTAAGTCAGCTCACTAGTCAGCTGGTTAGCTAGGTAGCTAGGTAGCCAAGTCAGCTGGCAAGACAGCGGGCTACATAGGTAGCTAGCTAGTTAAGTCAGTTGATTATACAGGTGGCTAGCTAGGTAGCTAGACAGTTAAGTCAGCCTGCTAGCCAGCTGGCTAGCTAGTTATGCAACCTAGTTAAGTCAGCTGGCTTGACAACTGGCTAGTTAGGTAGCTAGATAGTTAAGTCAGCTGTGTAGCCCACTGGCTAGATAGATAAGTCACCTAGTTAAGTCAACTTGTTAGCCAGCTGGCTAGTTATATAGCAAGCTAGTTAATTCATGTGACTAAAAATCAGGGCAATTATGTAAGTTAGGTTGTTATGTCAGGTGGCTTGACAGCTTGGTAGCAGGATAGTTAATTAGTTGGCAAGCCAGCTGGCTAGCTAAATAAGTCAGGTAGTTAGTTCAGCTGACTAGCCAGCTAGCTAGTTAGCTAGGTAGAGAGCTATTTAAGTCAGCTGGCCAGCCAACTGGCTCGCTAGATAAGTCATATAGTTTAGTCAGTTGGCTAGTGAGACTTACTAGATGGTTAAGTCAGCTAGTTAAGTCAGCTGCTAGACAGCAGACTAGCTAGGTAGCAAGCTAGTTAAGTCAGCTGGCTAGCAAGTGGGATAGCTAGTTAAGTAAGCTGGTTAATTCAGTTGGTTTCTGAGCTGGATAGTTAGGTGGCTAGCTAGTTAAGTCAGCTGGCTAGCCAGCTTTCTAGCTGGTTAATATAGCTAGTTAATACAGCTGGCCAGTCAGCTGGCTAGCTAGTTAAGTCAGATGGCCAGGCAGCTGGCTAGCAGGTTAAGTCAGCTAGTTAAGTCATCTGGTCAGCCAGCTTTCCAGCTAGGAGCTAGATAGTTAAGTCATCTAGTTAAGTCAGCTGGCTAGCTAGGTATCTAGCTAGTTAAGTCAGCTAGAGAAAGCAGCTGGCTAGCTAGTTAAGTCAGTTAGTTAAGTCAGCTGGCTAGCCAGCTGCCTAGCAG
>NW_007176526.1:0-653 GCF_000164805.1 Carlito syrichta
TGTGGTATACAGTTAAGGGTTAGGTATACAAATATGCTTCGTTCAGGCACCCTTGTTGATAAGAGGTGTCTCCTGTCCCCAGACAGATATTTATTACCGTTAATCCCATCCCCCTTCCCCTCCCTTCCCATAGTTTCCCACCATTGTCAGTCATTTTCTTATAGTATTATGTTGGATGTTCAAGGTCCACTATATGAGTGAGAACATGTGATACTCAGATCTTTGTTTCTGTGAGAGGTCATTCAGTATTATAGACTCTAGTTCCATCCAGGTTGCTGTGAAATTCATGATTTTGTTCTTTTTTGTGGCTGCGTAGTATTCCATCGTGTATATGTACCAGTCCTATTTTGATGGAACAGCATGGTTGCTTCTAGGTTCTTGCTATTGTGAACAATGCTGCGATAAACATACGTGTGCAGGTATCTTTTTTATAGAGTGATTTGAGTTCTTCAGGGTATATTCCCAGTAGGGGGATTGCGGGGGTCATATGGGAGGTCAATATTTAGAGCTTTTAGGAATTGCCATACTGTTTTCCACAGAGGTTGCACTAGTTTGCACTCCCACCAACAGTGAGAAGTGTTCCCTTTTGCCACACCCTCCCCAGCAACTGTTATTTTTTGAGTTATTGATAATTGCCATTCTGACTGGAGTTA
>NW_007176527.1:0-1237 GCF_000164805.1 Carlito syrichta
GTGTGTGTGTGTGTGTGTGTGTGTGTGTGTGTGTGTGTGTGTGTTTCCTTTCACTCCGTTTGACTTCACTTAAGTAGATCCTGGATGTTAGGCCTTTGTCAGATGCATAATTTGCAATTTTTTTTCCATTCTGTGGGTTGTATCTTTATTTTGCAATATGCAATTTTCTTTGTTTTGCTTTTTTTCATTTAATATACTCTAGGGTAACTTTATGGTATTTACAGAGATACTCCTCATTTCTTTCACAGCTGCATAGTATTCCTTTGCGTGGATGTATATAAGTTATCAACCAGTCTCCTATTGATGGACTTTGGAGTTGCTTGCTGTCATTTGCTAGTTTGGCACTTTTTCATTCTCAAAAAATTTATTTTTAAAACAAACATTTGTTCCTATGTATATAAAGTTAATGTTAAAATGTATAGGATGAATACAAACCATAATTTAACATAAATTCTCATCTGCAACTATTGCCTGTTAATACTTCCAGATATGACTTGATCTTTCTTTGTTAAAAAAGTGAGATTAACAAGTGATTTTGTTAAAAATGGCTGGAGACTCTCTTTTTGATATGATCATAAGAATTTAAATATAATTTTTTTTTTTTTTAATTAATCAGTATTTTTATTATAGTTTTGTGGGGTACAGTTAAGGATTAGGTGTACAATTACGTTTCATTCAGACACCCTGTTGATAAGAGGTGTTTTCCCAGCCCCGGACAGATATTTGCTCCTTAAGGGACTAGCAGGAAAGGAAAGAATGTTTCAAGTTAAAAGGACGCTCTGAGGATTTGAATGTCAATAAAATCAATGTAACAATGGATAATTTTAAAGAGAGAGCGCTCAATTTCCAAAAGACCCAACAAAGCTAATACTAAAAGAAACTGTTCATTGGAAGTGGCAGATGACCTAGCAAATGTTAACAGAATTAGCAGGGATATTCTTATGTGTGCATACTTATGTAGAAAAGTATAAACGTGCTCATAAATAATACATATTAACTACAAGACAGTGGTAACCTCTGGAGAAGAAGAGGAAAAGGATAGGAAAGAGGTGTTTTCGCTGTACCTATAAATTTTTCCTCTCAGTTGAACAGTCCCTCTAATGCCTATGTGAGGATCACATGGATGTCCGTCGTATGGTTTATATACATTTCTATACTTAGACTGTTTCATAACCTTTTATATGAATAGAAGTGAGTTTGAAATACTTCCCCACGATTACTAATGGGGCAAGGTCCC
>NW_007176528.1:0-634 GCF_000164805.1 Carlito syrichta
GAGAGAGAGAGAGAGAGAGAGAGAGAGAGAGAGACCAAGAGAGAGAGAAACAGAGACAGACAGAGAGAGACCAAGAGAGAGAGAAACAGAGAGAGAGAGAGGTGCGGGGAGAGGGCTGTATTTATCAGCCGGACAAGGTCCGGAAGCCCATGAATTCTTAATGGCATCTAGAACAATGATCCTTTTTCAGATGGTTTTCAATGTACTTTGCCTGGATTCATCTAAGGAATCACTATCTATGATAGCTATAACCTTTAAAAATATATTTCTTAAATCACAAGACTTAAAAGTAGAAATTACTTCTTGATCCCTGAGCTGCAGAATGAATATTGTGGTGGCAGGCACAGAAACAACATTAATCTTGTGTATCTCCATCAGAGCTCTTTGGTGGCCAGATGCATTGTCAATGAGCAATAATAGTTTGAAAAAAAAAATCATTTTTTCTTCTGAGCAGTAAATCTTAGCAGTGGATTTAAAATTTCCAGTAAACCATGATGTAAACAGATGTGCTGTCACCTAGGCTTTGTTGTACCATTTCTAGAGCATGGGAAGAGTAGACTTAGCATAATTCTTAGGGACCCTAGCATTTTCAGAATGGTAAATGAAAATTGGCTTTAAAACACCAGCTGTATTA
>NW_007176529.1:0-873 GCF_000164805.1 Carlito syrichta
AGTCTCCAGAGCTGTGAGAATATAAATCCTTGTTATTTTAACTTTTAACAAGTTTGTGGGACTTGTCAAGCCTGTCCTAGGAAGCTAAAATGCCCACTATCCAACATGGAAACTTGGATGGTAAGAAATTAATAACAGTGAGAAACTGTTGAGTTTTGTTTCTTATTACAAATCAATTTGCAAAAGTGTTACTTTTACAAAATATTATTTTAATATGCTGAGACTTCAGAGAACATTATTATTTTATTTAAAATTAGCATAAAACCTTTAAGAGTCTCCTGTCTGGTTGTTTAATTTTATAATCTCTTCTGCTGAAGTATACTGAAAATATTAAATATTTAAAGTCATTTTTTGTTCAGAATAAATTTTGTGGTTTTTTTACCATCTAGTAAATAAAGAACAATATTTCTAATTCAAAAGATTAATTTCTGGTTTCTCTTTGTTAAGAAACCATTCTGTAGCCTGAACTACAAAACTAACCAGCAGCCAAAAGTGTTCTTTTCACTATGAATGCTAACAGTACAAGTCTATAAGAGTGTGAAATTGACCTCAACTTGGTTCTAGGTGGTTCTGTGTGTCTCTAATGTCTAGCAGAGTCAACTTAATGAAAAAAAGAACTTATACTGGGATGTTTTACTGTAGTTTTGTCTCCAACACCAGGTGCTGCTAGTTCGCAACCATAAAACTGCAAGTAAGTGTATGAACCATATTACTTGGGAGATTGTGTTGGTAATGACCCTGTTTGAGTGTATATCTGGAGGTAAGGGTTTGTGAAGTGATGGGTGTGATATTGTTACACATTTTCTAGACTGTGTTCTGTAGACTTCATATGGGTTAAAACATTGCAATCTACACTGCGTTGGCCAAGTTTAG
>NW_007176530.1:0-393 GCF_000164805.1 Carlito syrichta
TTAAGTAGCTACTTAAATAGTTAGCTAACTAGTGAGCTAGCTGACTTAGCTAGCTATTTAGCTAGCTGACTCAGCTAGCTGATTTAACTAGTTGGATAACGAGATAGCTAGCTTACTTAACATGTTGGTTAATGAGTTAGTTAACTGTTTTTAACTTGTTGGCAAACGAGTTAACTAGCTGACTTGACTAGTTGATTAACGAGTAAGCTAGGAGACAACTTTTTGGCTGATGAGTTGGCCTACAAATTAGCTGGTTTAACACATTGGCTGACTACTCGGCCGACGTGTCAGCTGGCTTAACAAGACGGCCGATTAGTCAGCCGACTAGTTAGCTGGGTTAACTAGCTGACTAAAGAGTTGGCTCAATATTTAGCAAGGTTAACTTGTTGCCTG
>NW_007176531.1:0-502 GCF_000164805.1 Carlito syrichta
GACTAGTAAGCTAAATAGCTAGCTGATTTGCTAGCTGACTTAACTAGCTAGCTGACTAGCTAGTTGGCTATCTAGCTGACATAACTAGATAGCAAACAAGCTATCTAGTTGTCTAGCTAGCTGACTTAACTAGCTAGCTACCTTGCTATTCAGCTGACTAGCTGACTTACCTATGTAGTTGACCAGTTAGCTAGCTAAACTTAGCAAGCATATAGCTAGCTGACTTAACAAGCTAGTTGAAGAGTTAGCGGAGTTGCTAGCTGACTTAATTAGATAGCTGGATAGCTAGCTGACTTTACTAGCTGACTACCAAGTTTGCAGGATAGCTGGATAGCCAGCTGACTTAAGTAACTAGCTGCATGTTTGACTAGACTGCTAGCCATCTGACTTAACTAGTGGGCGGGCCAGCTGGCTTGCCAGTCACCATAGTTAAGGAGACTACCGGCTGAACAGTCAGATAGCCAACCGGCTTAACTCGTCAGCCACCCTGCTTGTCAGCTGG
>NW_007176532.1:0-808 GCF_000164805.1 Carlito syrichta
AGTCAGCTAATTAATTCAAGTAGATAGCCAACTGGCTACCTAGGTCACTCTCTAGTTTAGTCAGCTGACTAGCCAGCTGACTACCTGGTTAAGTGAGCTGGTTAAGTCAGCTGGCTAGACACATGGCTAGGTAGGGAGCTAGCTAATTAAGTCAGCTGGCTAGCCAGATGACCACCTTGTTAAGTCAATGAGTTTAGTGAGCTGGCTAGACGGATGGCTAGCTACATGGCTAGCTAGTTAAGCCATCTGGTAGCCTGTTGCCTATGTATTTAAGTCAGCTAGTTAAGTCAGCCAGTTAGTCAGGTGGCTAGCTATGTGTCTGGCAAGTTAAGCCGGCTTGGTAGGATGCTTTTCAGGTAGGTGGCCAGCTTGTTAAGAGGGCTGGCTAGCCAGCTGACAAGCAGGGTGGCTGACGAGTTAAGCCGGTTGGCTATCTGACTGTTCAGCCGGTAGTCTCCTTAACTATGGTGACTGGCAAGCCAGCTGGCCCGCCCACTAGTTAAGTCAGATGGCTAGCAGTCTAGTCAAACATGCAGCTAGTTACTTAAGTCAGCTGGCTATCCAGCTATCCTGCAAACTTGGTAGTCAGCTAGTAAAGTCAGCTAGCTATCCAGCTATCTAATTAAGTCAGCTAGCAACTCCGCTAACTCTTCAACTAGCTTGTTAAGTCAGCTAGCTATATGCTTGCTAAGTTTAGCTAGCTAACTGGTCAACTACATAGGTAAGTCAGCTAGTCAGCTGAATAGCAAGGTAGCTAGCTAGTTAAGTCAGCTAGCTAGACAACTAGATAGCTTGTTTGCTATCTAGT
>NW_007176532.1:1889-7733 GCF_000164805.1 Carlito syrichta
AGCTAGTTAGTTCAGCACACCAGCAAACCAACTAGTTAACAGAGGTGGCTAGTGGGCCAACTCATCAGCCAACAAGTTAAGCCACCTAGCTAGCTAGTTAAACAACTGGTTAAGTCAGCTAGATAACTCGTTTACCAACTAATTGAAAGAGGTAGTTAACTCATTAACAAACTCGTTAAGTAAGCTAGCTATCTCGTTAGCCAACTAGTTAAGTAAGCTAGCTAACCAGGGAGCTAGCTAAGTCAGCTAGCTCACTAGTTGGCTAACTATTTAAGTCAGGTACTTAAATCTGTAAGCTAACTAGTTAGGTAATTAGTTAAGTCGCCTAGTTATTCAGCTAGTTAAATTAAATTAAATAGATAACTATTTAATTCAGGTTGTTTAGTCAACTAGCTAAGTAGTTAAGTTGGCCAGTTAAGTCAGACTCCTAAGTAGTTAAGTCACCTAATAGTTGGCTAACTATTTAAGTCAGGTACTTAAGTCTGTAAGCTAACTAGTTAGGTAATTAGTCAAGTCGCCTAGCTATTCAGCTAGTTAAATTAAATTAAATAGTTAGATAACTATTTAATTCAGGTTGTTTAGTCACCTAGCTAAGTAGTTAAGTCGGCCAGTTAAGTCAGCCTCCTAAGTAGTTAAGTCACCTACCTAATACAGCTAGTTAAATCAGCTTTTTAATTAAGTCAGCTGGTTAAGACAGCTAGCAAGCTAGTTAGATAATGGATTATGTCAGCAGGTTGAGTCAGGTAGTTAGCTAGTTAACTACCTGATTAAGTCAATTGAGTCAGCTAGCTAATTAGTTGGCAAACAGGTTGAATCAGCCGGTTGAGTAGGCTAGCTAGCAAGTTAGCTAACGAGTTAAGTCAGCTGGATGAGTAAGCTAGCTAGATAGTTAGCTAACCTGTCAAGTCAACTGCTTGAGCAACCTAGGAAGCTAGTTAGCTAATGAGTTAAGTCTGATGACTAAGTCAGCTAGCTAGTATGCTAGGTAGCGAGTAAACTAACTTGTTAGTTAGAATATGGTCAGCTAGCTACCTAGGCAGCTAACTATTTGTGTGAGCTTGTAAGCTAGGTAGCTAGCTAGTTATCTAACTGTTTAAATCAGCTGCTAGTGAGGTAGCAAGCTAGTTAGCTAACTATTTAAGTCAGCTGTCTATCTAGTAGCTAGCTAGTTAATTCAGCTAATTAAGTCAGCTGACTAGTCAGCTGGCTAGCTAGGCAACGAGGTAAAGTCAGTTGGCTAGCCAGCTGTCTAGCTGGTTAATTCAGCTAGTTAAAAGAGACAGCTGGCAACTGGCAAGGTGGGTAACTAGCTAGTTAAGTCAGCTAGATAGCTACCTGGCTACCTAGTGATATCTTCAGGTTAAGTCACCTGGCTTGCCAACTGGCTAACTGGTAAAGCCAGCTAGTTTATTCAGCTCTCTAGCCAGCTGGTCAGGTAGTTAGCTGGCTAGATAAGTCAGCTTGCAAGCCAGCAGGCTAGCTGTTCAAGTCAGCTAGTTAAGTCAGCTGGCTAGCCTGCTGGCTAGGTAGGTAGTTAGCTAGTTAAGAGAGATGGCCAGCCACCTTGATAACTTAAGTCAGCTAGGTATGTCAGTTGTCTAGCCAGCTTGCTAGATAGGTAGTCAACTAGTTAAATCAGCTGGCTAGCCAGGTGACTAGCTGTTTAAGTCAGCTAGTTAATCAGCTGGAAACCAGCTGGCTAGCTAGTTAAGTCAGCTCATTAAGTCAGTTGGATATCCAACAGCTTAGTTAGTTAAAAAGCTAGTTAAGGCAGATGGCTATCCATCAGGCTAGCTAGTTATTTCAGCTAGTTGTCACCTAGTTCACTAGGAAGCTAGCTATATAAGTCAGCTAGTTAAGTCAGCTAGTTAAGTCAGCTGACTAGCTAGGTAGCTAGCTCGTTAAGCCAGTTAGTTAAGACAGCTGACTAGCTAGATAGCTAGCTGTTTAAGTCAGCTAGTGAATTCAGCTTGCTAGATAGTTAATTCAGCGAACTAAGTCAGCTGGCAAGTCAGTTGCCTCTCTGGGTAGCTAGCTAGTTAAGTCACCTGGCTAGCCAGTTAACCAACTAGTAAAGTAACCTAGTTAAGTCAGCTCACTAGCCAGCTGGTTAAGTAGGTAGCTAGGTAAATTCTGCTGGCAAGACAGCAGGCTATGTAGGTAGTTAGCTAGTTAACTCAGCTGGCTATCCTGCTGGCTAGCTAGGTAGCTAGGCAGTTAGATCAGCGTGCTAGTCAGATGACTAGCTACTTAAGTCACCTAGTTAAGTCAGTTGGCTAGACAGCTGGCTAGCTAGGTAGCTAGATAGTTAAGTCAGTTGTCTAGCCGGCTGGCTAGCTAGTAAAGCCACCTAGTTAAGTCAACTGGATATCCAGCTGGCTAGCTAGGTAGCTTGTTATTTAAGTCATCTGGCTAGTCAGCTGACTAGGTAGTTATGTCACCTCGTTAAGTCATCTGGCTAACCAGCTGGCTAGCTATATAGCAAGCTAGTTAATTCAGCTGCCTGGCAAGCAGTCCAGCTATTTAAGTCAGCTAGTTGTCAGTTGGCTAGCCAGCTGGCTAGCTAGGTAGCAAGGTTGTTAGGACAGTTGGCTAGCTAGCTGGCAAGCTAATTAAGTCAGCTACTTAAGTCTGATGACTAGCCAGCTAGCTAGCTATGTAGAGAGCTAGTAAAGTTAGCTGGGTAGCCAGCTGACTAACTAGTTAAGTCTGCTAGTTGTGCCAGCTGGCTAACTGGTTAAGTCAACTAGTTAAATCAGGTTGCTAGCCAGCTGGATAGCTTGGTATCAAGCTAGTTAATTCAGCTGGCTAGCCAGCTGGCTAGTTATTTAAGTCATCTAGTTAATTCATCTGGCTTTCCAGCTGACTAGCTAGGTAGCTAGATAGTAAAGTCAGTTGGCTAGCCAGCTGGCTAGATAGTTAAGTCACCTAGTTAAGTCAGCTCGCTAGCCAGTTGATTAGCTAGGTAGCTAGGTAGTTAATTCAGCAATCAAGCCAGTGGTATATGCCCTTAGCTAGCTAGTCAAGTCACCTTGTTAGCCACCTGGCTAGCTGGAGATGTCATCTAGTTAAGTCAGCTGGCTAGCCAGTTGGATAACTAGTTGTGTCAGATAGTTGAGTCTGCTGGCTAGCCAACTGGCTAGCTGGTTAAGTCAGCTAGGTAATTCAAGTGGCAAGCCAACTGGCTAGCTGGTATCTCGCTAATTAAGTCTAGTCAGTTGGCTAGATGATTAAATCAGCTAGTTAAGTCAACTGGCTAGCCACCTGGCTTGGTAGGTAACTAGCTAATTAAGTCAGCTGGCTAGCTGGTTGGCGAGCAAGTAATGGCAGCGAGTTAAGTGAGCTGGCTAGTCGTCTGGCTAGCTAGGTGGATAACTAGTTAAACCAACAGGCTAGCCAGATGGCTATCTAGTTAAGTCAGCTAGTTAAGTCAGGTGGCTATTCAACTGGCTAGCTAGGTTCTTGGCAAGTTAAGACTGCTGGTAAGCTTGCTGGTCAGGTAGGTGGCCAGCTAATTAAGCCAGTTGGCTAGCCAGCTGACCAGCAGGGTGTCTTGCTAGTTAAGTTGGCTTTCTATCCCACTGTCCAGCCATATGCCTGGCTATTATTGCCAGCTGGCTAGCCAGCTGGTCAGCCCACTAACTAGCTAGATGACTGCCTAACCAGCTAGCCAGCCAGGTAGCTATCTAGTTAAGCTATCTGGCCAGCCATTTAGCCAAACAGGTAGCAAGCTAATTAAGTCAGCTGGCTAGCCACCTAGCTAGGTAGGTAGCTAGTTAATTAAGTCAGCTGGTTAGCTGGATGGCTAGCTAGTTAAGTCACCGAGTTAAGTGAGATGACTAGCCAGCTGGCTAGCTAGGTGACTAGTTATTTAAAGCAGCTGATTAGCAGGATGGCTATCTAGTTAAGTCAGCTGGTTAGCCAGCTACCAAGCTAGGTGGCTGGCATGTTAAACCGGCTTTTTTGTAGGCTGGTCAGTTAGGTGGCCAGCTAGTTAAGACGGCTGGGAAGCTGGCTGAACAGCAGGCTGGCTGACTAGTTAAGCCGGCTGACTGTCCCACTCTCCAGACATTCGGCTGACTTTTTATCCCTGCTTGCTAGCCAGGTGGACAGCCCACTAGCTAACTAGCTGGCTGCCTAGCCAGATAGCCAGACATTTAGGTAGCTAGTTAAGCCATCTGATTAGCCATCTAACCAACCAAGTAACTAGCTAGTTAAGTCAGTTAGCTAGCCAGCTAGACAGCCAACAAGCTAGTCAGCTAGATACGTCAGCTAGCTAGCCAGCTAGCTAGTTAAGTCCGCTAGCAAGTCAGCTAACTATCCAGCTAGCTATTTACGTCAGCTAGTTAGTCAAGTTGCTAGTCAGGTAGGTAGTTAATTCAGCTAGCTAGACAGCTAGCTAGTCAGCGAGACATTTAAGTCAGTTAGCCACAAGCCAGTTAGCTAGCTAGTTAAGTCAGCAAGCTAGAGAGTTAGTTAGTTTGCTAGATAGTTATGTCAGCTAGATAGCCAGCTATCTAGTCAGCTAGCTAGTCAGGTCAGCTAAGAAATCAGCTAGTTACTTAACTAACTAGTCGACTAGCAACCCAGCTATGTAGTCAGCTAACTAGTGGGCTCTCTTTTTTCCATCAGGTCAGCTAACTAGTCAGCTCGTTAGCATGCCAACTGGTCAGCAAACTAGTCGGTTCGCTCACCAGCCAACAGGTCAACAAACTTGTCAGCACACTCGCAGGACAATTCAGCTAACTAATCAGCTTCCTCGCCAGCTGACTAGTTAAGTCAGATCACCTGTCAACTTGCTCGCCAGTCGACAAGTTAAGGCAGCTCACCTGTTGGCTCACTGTCCAACTGACTAGTTAAGTTGGCTCACCGGTAGGCTCAATTGTCGGTCGACTAGTTAAGTCTTCTGAACAGTTGGCTCACTTGCCAGGCGACTAAATTCAGCTGACCAGTGAGTTCAAACACCGTCTGACTAGTTACGTCAGCTGACCAGTTGGCTCACTCGCTGGCCGATTAGTTAAGTCAGCTGACAAGTCAGATCATTCACCAGCCGTCTCGTTAATTCAGCTCACTTGGCTCACTCGCAGGCCGACTAGTTAAGTAAGCTAACTGGTCAGTCTACTAGCCAGCCAACTGGTTGAGTCAGTTAACCAATCGGCCGACTAATCTGCCAACTTGTCAGCTGATATATTAGCTCAGCTAACTAGTCATCCAACTAGTTGGGACAGCTAACTAGATTGCCAACTAGTCGGCCGACTAGTTAGTTCAGCAAACCAGCATGCCAACTATTTAACCTAGCTAACTAATGGACAAAATCGTCAGTCAACTTGTTGACCCAGCTAACTAGTTGGCCAATTAATCAGTCAACTTGTTAAGCCAGCTAACAAATCTGCTGAGTAGTCAGTCAATGTGTTAAACCAGCTAACTTGTCAGCCAACTAGTCAGCAAACAATTTATTTCACCTAGTTAATGTGATAACCAACTAGTTAAGTCAACTAATTTACTCGTTTATCAACTAGCTAAAACAGTGACCTAACTCATTAACCAACTCATTAAATCAGCTAGCTATATGGTTAGCCAACTAGTTGTCTGCTAACTAAGTCTGCTGGCTAAACAGCTGGCTAGCTAAGTAAGCTAGCTAAGTCAGCCAGCTCACTAATTAGCTAGCTATTTAAGTCTGCTACCTAACTACTTAGCGAATTAGTTAATTCAGCTAGTTATTCATCTAGTTAAATAGTAAGCTACATATTTCATTAAGTAGTTAAGTCAGCTAGCTAACTAGTTAAGTCAGCCAGTTAATTCAGCTACCTAAGTAGTTGTCAGCTAACTAAGTCAACTAGTTAA
>NW_007176533.1:0-412 GCF_000164805.1 Carlito syrichta
CTTTCTCTGGAACACCTCCTCCCACCCTCTCTGGGATATACTAAGCAATGCCTACCTTTTCAATAGCACCAGGCCCAACTGGCTATGCTATAGTCCCTGGCCACCTTATTATGAAGGCACTGCAATTATAGAAAACTACACCACGAGTCCAAGTTCTAATGCTTGCCGGTGGGCCCCGAGCATGGAAATAAGCTTGACCCTACAGTCAATCTCTGGGAAAGGAACTTGCGTGGGAAAGCCCCCTTCGGGAGTCCAGTCCTTATGTGCCCAGACTATCCCCATAGTCTCCAATGATTTTCACCTGCCCCCCGAAAACGGATGGTGGATGTGTTCCACTGGCTTAACTCCGTGCTTTCATGGGCAGGTACTCACTCAGTCTGAGGGCTTTTGCATTTTGGTACAGTTACTCCCC
>NW_007176534.1:0-847 GCF_000164805.1 Carlito syrichta
AGTCTGGGCGACAGAGTGAGACTCCAACTCAAAAAAAAAAAAAAGAAAAAGAAAAAGAATTATGCTAAATCTTCTCTCTCTGTGCTCTAGAAGTGGAACAAAGCCTGGATGACAGCACACTTGTTTACAATGTGGCTTACTAAATTCTTTAAACCCATTGTTGAGGTCTACTGCCCAGAAAAAGAGATTTATTTGAACATATTACTGCTCGTTGACAATATACCTAGTTACTCAAGAGTCTTGAGCTATAGAAGGACAGTAATGTTTTCATGGCTGCCAACACAATATCCTTTCTGCAGCCCACGAATCAAGGACTTATTTTGACTTTCAAGTCACATTGTTTAAGAAATACATTTTGTAAAGCTGTCATTGCCCCAGACTGTAATTCCTTTGATAAATCTGGACAAAACCAATTATTAACCATTTGGAATGTCCACTGCACTTCAGCCCGGATGACAGTTAGATTCCAGCTAAAAAAAAAAAAAGCATGTCAGAGTAGGATCTACTTGGAGGTACTAAGTAGGATGACATCAGTGTGAGGAGAACTTCTATCAGAACAACATGAATTCTGCTAAAACTGAAGCAAGAGCAAACATCAAATTTATGGTGAAACTTGGAGGAAAGAATAGCAAAATCATTGCTGCTCTAGAAAAAGTTTTTGAGGACAACTTCCTAAAGAAATCAGCAGTTTACAAATGGATAACTCATTTTGAAAAGGTACAAGACAGCATGAAAATGAGGCCTGCAGTGGCAGATCATCAATAATTTTCAAGGAAAAAATTAATCCTGTTCTTACCCTAATTGAAATAGATTGATGATTAACAGTACAAACAACAGCCAAAACAAT
>NW_007176535.1:0-802 GCF_000164805.1 Carlito syrichta
TCAGACTTGGCTCCAAGACACGATTATAGTTCTACTTGTGGCTCACAATTATGGCAGGTATATGAAATATGCCTGGTTACCAGATGATTTCATTGGAATTGCAAGTTGAAATGGTTAATGGGAACAAACACAAAGTTACATAGAAGGAATAAGTTTTCATGTTTGGTAGCAGAGTAGGGTGACTATGTATAGTCATGATGTATTGTATTTTTCAAAATAGCTGGAAGAGATGACCAGAAATATTTTCAACAACTAGGAAAAATAACTACTTGGATGATGAAAAGCCCAAATATCCTGACTTGATATTTATACATTTTAACAAAATTTCACATGTACCCCCTAAATATATAAAAATACATGGCCAAAAAATAATGGATTTTTGGGGAAAGATTTATGTTTATACTGAAGAATCCAAGAAGAATATTCCCTGGGTAAATTTAAAGACTTGTTTTCACCATATTTTCATTTTAAGTTCTTTTGCCTTGTTAATTTTATTTGGAAGATGGAATTTTGTACCCCACAATAAATTGCACTCCACAAAAAAAAAAAAAAAAAAAAAAAAAGAAAATTTGTCATTCACAAGAGGAGGTCAAAAATATAAATTGCGTCATATTGGTAAGCAAAGAAAGTGGTTCCTTGAGTTGCAATTTACTAGTGAAGGTGCTGTGAACATTGTGAAAATGACAACAAATAATTTAGAATATTTATAAACATAGTAGATGAAGCAGTGTCAGAATCTGAAGGAATTGATTCCAATTTTGAAGGAAGTTCTGCTGTGGGTGAAATGCTATCAAACAGTGCC
>NW_007176536.1:0-942 GCF_000164805.1 Carlito syrichta
TTTGAAGGTGAAAGGACAAAGTCCAAAATGGAGTTTCTCTGGTCTCCTTGAGCTCATATATGACAATGATCCTTTCCCAGAACCCTGTGTGAGACACAAGGCATTAAGATTAACATTTCCCCAAAATTTGTCTTTCAGCTACCAGCCCTCTCATCTGTGTGAATAAACATCCATGACTGACCCACCCATTCATCTGGTTTTCAGAGATACTAGAAAAAGACCCATTACCATGATTACAGCTCCTGTGAATAATTGCCTGCCCCCCTTAAAGGGAAGTTTTAAGAGCTTTCAACCTCAAGCATTAGCTGCCAAACTTTCCTTAAGTGTCTGGCCCCCTCTGCAATCTTAGAGAGGTGGATCCAACTTTTTGATCTGGTCTACTTTCTTAATAAGCTTTCTTTTCTAATCTAATTTCTGTGCAATTCTTTGCATACACATGGACCCAACTCAGCCCACTGACCTAAAAGAAGAACTTGAGAGCTCAACTTGACCTTTTTTCTCATATCCAAATTTCCAGGTGGCTTGGTGCATCATGCCTGATAAGGACTCACCAGATGGAGTTTCATTGTCCTATTCTTCTTTATACCAAAGTCTGTTTTCCAACCTGACTCTGGCATACAACCAGATACAACAAATACAACACAGAGGGAAGGAAATCAAAGTATTTTATGGCTCTGCAAAACCATATCTTGGGGGACTCCCAGACTCCAGGAAACTTGTAATATGCTTGTCTATCCTCAGTGAAGTCTGTCACAGAGAGGACTTCATCTACATACGGACAAACCTGGAGTTCCCCACCCCCCTACCTCAACAATGGATATCCTCTACTGATTTCCAAATCCCTTAGATAAGAACTACAAAGTAAAAGAGTGATGAATTGTATGGAACCTGTGTGAAGCCTATATATTAAGTGTGATGAATTATGTGAAATGTAATGAAAAT
>NW_007176537.1:0-1187 GCF_000164805.1 Carlito syrichta
TTTTTCTCATATCCAAATTTCCAGGTGGCTTGGTGCATCATGCCTGATAAGGACTCACCAGATGGAGTTTCATTGTCCTATTCTTCTTTATACCAAAGTCTGTTTTCCAACCTGACTCTGGCATACAACCAGATACAACAAATACAACACACAGGGAAGGAAATCAAAATATTTTATGCCTCTGCAAAACCATGTCTTGGGGACTCCCAGACTCCAGGAAACTTGTAATATGCTTGTCTATCCTCAGTGAAGTCTGTCACAGAGAGGACTTCATCTACATACGGACAAACCTGGAGTTCCCCACCCCCCTACCTCAACAATGGATATCCTCTACTGATTTCCAAAATCCCTTAGATAAGAACTACAAAGTAAAAGAGGTGATGAATTGTATGGAACCTGTGTGAAGCCTTATATATTAAGTGTGATGAATTATGTGAAATGTAATGAAAATATAACTTCATATATTAAGTATACTGAAACTGTGTGCTGTGACCTCTCCCCTAAAACTTAGTAATTCTTGGAAACCCTGGAAGGAACGTCCAACTTGGAAATTCCAAGTGGCTATGTAGATAAGTTAACCAGCTTTTTCTGCTTCTGTAACCCCTGCTGGCAGCGTGTGAGTGTTGTGCGATAAGCCCCTTTCAAATTCTGGCAGGCTTTTATCTGTTTTAAATGTGGTGAGCAAGCCCCTCTTCTGGGGGGCTTTGTGTTGTTTGAATTTGAATTATAATGGCCTTGCGGATTAGGTGGGCTTTTGCGTATTTAAGAAAGGCCTCAGCCACAGTATGGGGCCCTAACCTAGACACTCTTGAGTCTGGTGGGTGGCCCTGGCCAGTCGACCCTGCCTAATAAGTTAATAAATCTCTCTCTTGGTAAATTGCGTGTCGGCTCCGTGAATCAAATGCTCTGACCCCACATCAAAAGTACCAGTCAAAAAATCATTGAATCCACCTTTGACCTGCAAGTCCCTCCTTCTTGGGCCAAGCCAATGAAAACCTTACATGCATTGATTTATGGTTTTTTGTAACTTTTGACTTTTTTTTTTTTAGTTGGAGTCTCACTCTGTAGCCCAGAATGGAGTGCAGTGACAAACTCCCAGTCACTGCAGCCTCAACCTGCTGGGCTCTGGCGATCCTGCCACCTCACCCTCCAGTAGCTGGAACTACAGGCATGTGCTACGATGCCTG
>NW_007176538.1:0-714 GCF_000164805.1 Carlito syrichta
AAGGTCAGCAAACCAGCAGACAAGTAGCTGACTGAGCTAAATAGTGGGCCAACTCGTCAGTCAACGCGTTGACCCAGCTAACTAGGTCTCCAACTAGTGGTCCAAATTGTTAAGCCAGCTAACAAGTCGGCCGAGTAGTCAGCCAACCTGTTAAATGAGATAAGTAGTCAGCCAACTCATCAGTTAAGTTAAGTCAACTAGCTAACTCGTTAACCAAATAGTCAAGCCAGCTAATTAACTCATTTCCCAACAAGTTAAAACAGTTGGTTAACTCTTTAACCAACTTGTTAAGTCAGCTAACTATCTCATTATCCAAGTAGTTAAGTCAGCTAGCTAAGACAGCTAGCTAAATAGCAAGCTAGCTAAGTCAGCTAGCTCACTAGTTAGCTATTTAAATCAGATACTTAAGTCTGCTACCTAACTAGCTATTTATTAAATCAGCTATTTATTCAGCTAGTTAAATAGTTAGCCAACTATTTAATTCAGGTAGTTATGCCAGCTAACTAACTAGTTATGTCAGCCAGTTAACTCAGCTAGCTAAAATAGTTAGTCAGCTAGCTAAGTCAGCTAGTTAAGTCAGCTTTCTAAATTAGTCAGCTGGTTAAGACAGCTAGCTACCTAGTGAGCTAATGGGTTAAGTCAGCAGGTTGCGTCATATAGTTAGCTAGATAACTAACTGGTTAAAATCAGCTGATTGAGTTATCTAGCTAGCTA
>NW_007176539.1:0-681 GCF_000164805.1 Carlito syrichta
AATTGTTAAGCCAGCTAACAAGTTGGCCGAGTAGTCAGCCAACGTGTTAAGTGAGATAAGTAGTCAGCCAACTCATCAGTTAAGTTAAGTCAACTAGCTAACTCGTTAACCAAATAGTCAAGCCAGCTAATTAACTCATTTCCCAACAAGTTAAAACAGTTGGTTAACTCTTTAACCAGCTTGTTAAGTCAGCTATCTCATTATCCAAGTAGTTAAGTCAGCTAGCTAAGTCAGCTAGCTAAATAGCAAGCTAGCTAAGTCAGCTAGCTCACTATTTAGCTATTTAAATCAGATACTTAAGTCTGCTACCTAACTAGCTATCTATTAAATCAGTTATTTATTCAGCTAGTTAAATAGTTAGCCAACTATTTAATTCAGGTAGTTATGCCAGCTAACTAACTAGTTATGTCAGCCAGTTAACTCAGCTAGCTAACTAGTTAAGTCAGCTAGCTAAGTCAGCTAGTTAAGTCAGCTTTCTAAATTAGTCAGCTGGTTAAGACAGCTAGCTACCTAGTGAGCTAATGGGTTAAGTCAGCAGGTTGCATCATATAGTTAGTTAGATAAGTAACTGTTTAAATCAGCTGATTGAGTTATCTAGCTAGCTAGTTAGCAAGCGGGTTGACTCAGCTGGTTGAGTAGGCTAGCTAGCTAGTTAGCTAAAGAGTTAAGTCAGCTGGATGA
>NW_007176540.1:0-850 GCF_000164805.1 Carlito syrichta
TCAGAAGTCAGTGACTGCACAGGTAACAGTTGAAAAGTACTGCAACTGCACTTTGGCAAATGTCCTTTTATTTATAATTGACATAACAGCCCATCAAAAATATAGCTTCAACAATAAGCACATATAGCTTCAACAGTAAGCACATATATTTAATTACTTAATTGGAAAGGAGTTTGGTATTTACAAGAGTTGGTTTCAAAGGATTAGTCCACTAGTCCAACTAATATTACCAGTTTGGGATAATGTTTTTTCTCTCTCTCTGTTTTAAGTTCAAGTCAGCTTCAACATCAGGAGCACCCATGGTGCCTTTGAAGTTCTAACCTGTTCCCTCACAATGTTCATTCTGTCCTTATACAAACCATCCATAAAAAGAGAATATATCTATTCCAAACGTTCTGAGGAGCAAAAATTCCTGTTCCCAAAATAGCCCATGAAGTCTCTTTTTGTGTCTTTGGTCCTAATGGAGTGACAGATCCATTCCTGAACCATGACATACCACCATGACAGAATGTTGTAATTTGCGGTTTGCTTTAAGCCAAAGAAGGCCTGTTCCAAATCCCATGGCTAAGAATGGGGAGGGTTGGTTCTCTGAACACCACACCAGAAGGAAAAATGGATGATGCCCAGGAATCATGATAAATGCCCAGGAGAGTGAATCCTCACTACTTAATCCCATCCTGCCTGAAACAAATATGCCTTTTGAACACAGACCTGGCCTTTGTGTGCCCAGAGTGGAGCGTGGTTACATGATTATGCTAACGAAGTAATAGAAGAGAATACAAACTTCTTCTTTTTGAATACGAGCAAGTTTAATGTACCATTTTCTCAGGGGGCAAGCTTGAGAGGTTAA
>NW_007176541.1:0-805 GCF_000164805.1 Carlito syrichta
TTTTGCATGCAACTTGTTGACTCAATGACCCTCTGAAAACTTTCGTGAGACTCTTGGCTAGGGAAAAGCATTGCTCCTGGCTGTAGAGTGAAGGCAGGGATGGTACCCTATTTCCCACCCTAGTTCACAGCAGTGCCTGTAATTAGAGGCACCTGAAAATATTTTAAGTTTCCCCTGTTGGTGGGGAACAGATAAGTCTTCCCAGTAAAGCCTGGGAGGATCTCTTGAGACTGACCATAGTTCTTCCTGGCCCTGGCTGTGGCATGAGACCTGTACATGTTTACAAGTCCCTCTCTGCAAGGGCAGAAAAGACCTGAACTACTGGGAGGGTATTCTTTTTATTATTTTATATTAAATTACTAATATTTATTGTTACAAAAGATGTAAAGTGTGACATCAAAAACATAAAACATGGAAGGAGAGGAAGTAAGAGTGGAGACATGTGATCACAATTAAGCTGTTATCAGTTTAAACTAACCTGTCATAAGTACAACATGTTTTATGTAAACCTCAGGGTAACTACAAAGCATAAGCCTGTAATAGATACACAAAAGATACCATTACGAAGAGCTATCAAGTCACAAAGAAAGCAGGAAGGAGGAAACAAAGACTCTTCAAAACAACTAGAAAGCAACTTAAAAATGGCAGGAGCAAGTCCATACTTATCAATAATAAATGAGAATAAATTGATTAAATTTTCCAGTTAAAGATATATAGTGATTAAATGGGTTAAAAACAACAACCACTACCAAGACCTAACTAAATGCTGCCTACAAAGACTTACCAATAGGGACACCAGTTTGAA
>NW_007176542.1:0-453 GCF_000164805.1 Carlito syrichta
AGGGTAACTACAAAGCATAAGCCTGTAATAGATACACAAAAGATACCATTACGAAGAGCTGTCAAGTCAAAAAGAAAGCAAGAAGGAGGAAACAAAGACTCTTCAAAACAACTAAAAAGCAACTTAAAAATGGCAGGAGCAAGTCCATACTTATCAATAATAAACGAGAATAAGTGGATTAAATTTTCCAGTTAAAGATATATAGTGATTAAATGGGTTAAAAACAACAACCACTACCAAGACCTAACTAAGTGCTGCCTACAAAAGACTTACCAATAGGGACACCAGTTTGAAAGAAGAGGATGAAAAATGATATTCCATGCACATGGAAAGTAGGAGTCATTATATCAGATAAATAGACTTTAATTTAAAAATGCTAAGAAGAGACAAAACAGGTCATTATATAATGATAAAGGGGTTAATTCAGCAAAAGTATGTAACAATTGTAAATAT
>NW_007176543.1:0-850 GCF_000164805.1 Carlito syrichta
CTGTTCAATTAATGAAGTTAAGTAAGCAACCTTGCCTGCTGGCTAGGTAGGCAACTAGCTAGTTAAGTGAGCTGTCTAGCCAGTTTGCTTGCTTAAATCAGCTAGGTCAGTCAGCTGGCTAGCCAGGTGACTAGATAGGTAGCCAGCTATTTAAGGCAGCTCTCTAGCCAGTTGACTTGCTGGTTAAATCAGCTAGTTTAGTCACCTGGCAACCTGCTGGCTAGCTAGTTGTCAGCTCGTTAAGTCAGTTGGCTATCCAGCTTTTTAGCTAGGTAAAAAGTTAGCTAAGTCCGAATGCTAGTCATCAGGCTTGCTAGTTATTTCAGCTAGTTAAGTCAGTTGGCTAACTAGGAAGCTAGCTATATAAGTCAGCTATTCATGTCAGCTAGTTAACTATTTAATTCAGCTAGATAAGTCAGCTGGCTAGCTAGATAGCTAGCTAGATAAGCCAGCTAGCTATGTCAACTGGTTAGATAGGTAGCTAGCTGGTTAAGTCAACTAGTTAAGTCAGGTGACTAGCTTGTTAAGTCAGTGAGTTGTCAGCTGGCTAGCCAGATGCCTAACTGTGTATCTAGCTATTTAAGTCAGCTGACTTGCCAGTTATCTAGCTAGTTAAACAACCTAGTTAAGTCAGCTCAATAGCCAGCAGAATATCTAGGTAACTAGGTAGCTAAGTCAGCTGGTAAAGGAGCGGGCTACATAGGAAGCTAGCTAGTTAAGTCAGCTGGCTATCCAGCTGGCTAGCTAGGTAGCTAGGCAGTTATGTCAGCCTTCTAGCCAGCTGGCTAGCTAGTTATGTCACCTAGTTAAGTCAGTTGCCCTGACAGTTGACTAGCTCAGTAACTAGATA
>NW_007176544.1:0-653 GCF_000164805.1 Carlito syrichta
GCTGGCTAGACTGTTGACTAGAAGTAACTGACTTAGCCATCTAGCCAGTTGGCTAACCAAGGTAACTTAACTGGCTGACATCACTAGCTAGCCATGTAGCTATCTAGCTGACATAACTAGCTAGCTAACTACCTGGCCAGTTGGCTAGCAATCTATCTTAACTAGCTGAATTAACCAACTATCCACCTGGGTAGCCAACTGTCTTATCTAGCTCACTACATAGCTAACTAGCTGTCTAGCCAGCTGACTTAAGTAGTTGACTTAACTAGTAGCTACCTAGCTATCCAGCTGATGTAAATAATAAGCTAACTAGCTAGCTACCTGGTTAGCCAACTGACTTAAATAGTTAGCTAACTAGCTAGCTACCTTCAAATAAGTTGACTTAAATAGTTAGTTGCCTTGATACCTAGCTGACTTAACAAGCTAGATTAATAGTTAGCTTAATAATTATCTAACATGCTAGCTAGGTGACTTAATCATCTGATTTATCTCATTGGTTAATGAGCTGGCTAGCTGACTCAACCAGCTGACTTAACTTGTTAGCTATCTAGCTATCTAGCTGACCATCCAGCTGAATTAACCCGTTAGCTAAATAACTAGCTACCCTAGTCAAGTAGTTGACTCAACCCGTTTGCTAACTAGCTAGCTAGCTG
>NW_007176545.1:0-335 GCF_000164805.1 Carlito syrichta
TAGTTGACTGGCTAGCTGGCTAGCCAGCTGACAACTAGCTAGCTACTTTGTTGGCTAGACAGCTAAACAGCTGGCTTAACTAGCTAGCTACCTGGCTGGCTCGTTGCCTAGGCAGCTGGCTAGCTAGCTAGTGGGCTGGCCAGCTGGCTATCCAGCTGGCTTAAATAGCCAGCCGACTGGCTGTACAGTGGGATAGACACCCTGCTTAAATAGGCAGCCACCCTGCTGGTAAACCTGATAGCCAATCAGCTGAACTAGCTGGCCACCTACCTGAGCAGCCTGCTAACCAGCTGGTTTAACTTGCCAGCCACCTAGCGGGCCAGTTGACTAACCAG
>NW_007176546.1:0-703 GCF_000164805.1 Carlito syrichta
GCCAGACCGGAGTGCAGTGGCCGCTCCCAGCCACCGCAGCCTCGACCTGCTGGGCTCCGGTGATCCTTCCTCCTCAGCCTTCCGAGTAGCCAGAATTACAGGCATGTGCTACCATGCCCGGCTGATTTTTTGATTTATTATAGAGATGAGGTCTCGCTGCCTAGGGGGTCTCGAACCCGCAGGCTCAGGCAATCCACTCACCTCAGCCTCCCAAAGGCACGGGATTACAGGCTGAGCCACCAAGCCCGGAAAATATCTTTCTTTTAACATGCTAAAGGGAATGGGAAATATTCCTAGACTCTAAAACCATTACAAAATGAGACAATTCTTAAACTATATTATTAAAAGTCATCACTGATCACAGCATCCCAAACCATGATTATGCTCTTCAGATTGACATAGTGATTCATTTGCAGATCGTTCAATCTTCCAGGAGTTGCAATGATGATATCTACACCTTTTCTTAGGTCTTCATTTGTTTGTCTCTATCTCCACCACCATATACACAAACACTTCAAAAAAAAATCCAGGTTCGTGGTTAGGAAAAAGAATATATTACCACAACTCAAAATGCCAAGCAATCTAAGCATTTTAGGTCTATTTTTAAAAAGGCATAAAAATAAAAAAAGGTCATCAGCTGCCTTCAGTGACATCTGCGCCTTTCTAGAACTCTGCACACCCTTCAGTCCACAGTGTTGTCTCC
>NW_007176547.1:0-9343 GCF_000164805.1 Carlito syrichta
TGGGATGGAGAGGAATAGAATGGAGAGGAATGGAAGGGAATGGTAGGGAATGGAATGGAGAGGAATGGAGAGGAATGGAATGGAGAGTAATGGAATGGAATGGAAGGAAGAGGAATGGAATGGAATGGAATGGAGAGGGATGGAATGGAATGGAGAGGAATGGAATGGAGAGGAATGGAAGGTAATGGAGAGAAATCTAATGAAATGGAGAGGAATTGAATTGAATGGAATGGAAAGGAATAGAATAGAACTGAAAGTAGCGGAATGGAATGGAAAGGAGTGTAATGGAATGGAAGGGAGAGAAATGTAATGGAAAAAAGAGAAAGGGAATCGAGAGGAATGGAATGAAATGGAATAGAGAGGATTGGAATGCAGAAGAACAGAATAGAGAGGAATGGAATGGAGAGGAATGAATTGGAATGGAACGGAGATGAATGAATTGGAATGGAACGGAGATGAATGGAATGGGGAGGAATGGAATGAAAAGAAAGGAACTGGAGAGGAATGGATTGAAATCGAATGTAGAGCAATAGAATGGAGTGGAGTAGTATGGATTGTAATGAAACAGAGAGGAATGGATTGGAATGGAATGTACTAGACTGGAGGACAATGGAAGGGGTGGAGAGGAATGGAATGGAATGGAGAGAACTGGAATGGAATGGAGAGGAATGGAAAGGAATGGATTGGAGTCGGGAGGAAGGACATGTAGTGGAATGGAATGGCATGGAATGGAAGAGAAGTGAAAGGAATGGAGAGGAACGGAATGGACTGGAATGAAATGAAATAGAATGGAGAGGATTGGATTGGAGAGGAATGGATAGGAATGGAGAAAAATGAAAGGGAGTGGAATCGAATGGAGTGGAAAGGAATGGAATGCAGAGGAATGGAATGGAGAGAAATGGAGTGGAATGGAATGGAGTGAAATGGAATGGAGAGGGATGGAATTGAGGGGAATGGAGTGGAATGGAATGGAGACAAATGAAATGGAGTGGTGTAGTATAGAATGGAATGGAATAGAATGGAGAGGAATGGAATGAACTGGAATGAACCAGACTGGAGTACAATGGAATGGAATTGAATAGAATGGAGAGGAAAGGAATTGAATGGAATGGAAAGGAATAGAATGGGATGGCTTGTGGGACAATAGAATGTAATGGAATGAGTTGAATGGAATAGAATGGAATGGAAAGGGTTGGAAAGGAAGGTAAAGAATGGAACTCAATGGGGAAGAATGGAGTGGAATGTAACAGAATGGAAATGGAAAGGAGAGGAATGGAATAGATTGGAATGCAATGGAGAGGAATGGAATGGAAGGTATAGGAATGAAATGGAGAGAAATGTAGTGGAATGGAATGTAGGGGATAAAATTGAGAGGAAAGGAATGGAATGGAGAGGAATGGTATGGAGAGTAATGTAATGGTGTGGTGTAGTGTGGAATGAAATGGAATGAAATTAAACGGAGAGGAATGGAATGAAATGGACTGGAGGACAATGAAATGGAATGGAATGGAATGGAGAGGTAATAGGAGGAATGGAAGGGAGTGCAAAGGAATGGAAAGGAGAAGAATGGAAAAGAGCGGAATGGAGTATAATTGAATGGAATGGAAGGGAATTTTGTGCAATGGAATCGAGAGAAATGGAATGGAATGGAGAGAAATATTATGGAGAGGAATGAATTATAAGGGAATGTAATGGAATGAAATGGAATTTAAAGGCAAGCAATGGAATGGAAGGATATGCAATGGAGAGGAATGGAATGAAATGGAATGGAATGGAGAGGAAAGAAAAAGAAATGGAATGGAATAAAGTGTAATGGAATGAAAATGAATTGAACGGAAAGGAATGAAATGGAGAGGAATGGAGTGGAATGGAATGGATTGGAATGGAGAGGAGTGGAAAGGAGATGAGTGTACAGGAATGGTATGGAAAGGAAAGGAGAGAGATGGTGAGGAACGGAATGGAGAGGAATGGAGAGGACTGGAATGCAATGAAGTGGAATGGAATGGAATGGATTGGAGAGGAATGGAATGGAAGGGAGAGGAATTGAATGGAATGGAATGGAATCCATTGGAGTGGAATGGAATGGAATGGAGAGGAATGGAATGGAATGGAAGAAAGAGGAATTGAATGGAATGGCATGGAGAGAAAGAAATGGAACTGAGAGGAATGGAATGGAATGGAGAGGAATGGAATGCAATGGAGAAAAGCGGATTGGAATGGAGAGGAATGGAATTGAATGGAATGGTAAGTAATGGAATGGAGAGGAATGGAAAGGAACTGTATGTGACTTCATGGAATGAAATGGAATGGAATAGACAGTAAAGGATAAAAATGGAATTGAATAGAGAAGAATGGAAGGAAAAGGAATGGAATGGAATGGAGAGGAAAGGAATAGAATGGAGAGTAATGGAATGGAAGTAATGGATTGGAACGGTATGGAGAGTAATGGAATGGGAAGGAATGGAATGGAATGGACAGAATGGACTGGAGTGGAATGGAATGAAATGGAATGGAGAGGAAGGGAATGGAGTGGAGTAGTATGGATTGTAATGGAATGGAATGGAATGGAGAGAATGGAATGGAATGGAATGGATTGGAGGACAATGGAATGGAATGGAGAGAAAGGGATTGGTATGGAATGGAGAGGAATGGAATGGAACTCACTTGAGAGGAATGGAATGGAATGGAATGGAAAGGAATGGAATGGAAAGGAGGGGAATGGAATGGAATAGAGAACAATGGATTTTAATGGAGACTAAAGAAATGGAAAGAAATGGAGAGAAATGGAAAGTAGACGATTTGAATGCATTGTTATGCACATAAATGGATAATACTTGAATGGAATGGAATGGAATGGAGAGAAATGGAATGGAACAGAAGATAGTGGAATGGTTCTGGAATTGAACGTGATGATAGAACGTATAGGATAGGAGAGGAATGGATTGGAGAAAAAGCAAGGAAATGGAATGGACTGCAATGGAGAGGAATGGAATGAAGAGAACTGGAATGGAGAGGAATGGAATGAAATGGAATGGAGAGGATTGGAATGCAGAAGAACGGAATGGAAAGGAATGGAATGTAATCGAAAAGAATGAAATGGAGAGGAATGGATTGGAATGGTACACAGAGGAATAGAATGGGGGAGGAATGGAAGGGAATGGAGATAAATGGACTGGAGAGGGATGGAGTGAAATATAATGGAGGGGAATGGAATGGAGTGGAGTAGTATGTTTTAGAATGGAATGGAATGGAATGGAATGGAGAGGAATGGAATGGAATGGAATGGATTGGACGAATATGGAATGGAAAAAATAGGAATGGAATGGAGATGACTAGGAATGAATGTAAGGTAGAGGATTGCAATGGAGTGGAGTGGAATATAATGGAATGGAGAGAAATGGAATGGAGAGGAATGGAATGGAATGCAATACAATGGAACTGAATCTACTAGAACCGAATAGTGTGAAATAGAATGGAATGGAGATGATTGGAATGGAATGGAATGGAGAGGAATGGAATGGGTGACATGGAATGGAATGGAAAGGAATGGATGGAATGGAATGGAATGGAATGGAGAGTAAAGCAATTGAGGGTATTGGAATGGAATGGAACGGAATGGAGAGGAAAAGAATGACATGGCGAGAAATAGACTGGAGAGGAATGGAGTGAAATCGAATGGAGAGTAATGGAATACAGTAGAGTAGTATGGATTGTAGTGGAATGGAATTCAACAGAGAGGAATGGAATGGAAAGGAATGGAATGGACTGCAAGTGAATGGGATGGAAAGAAGGGGAATGGAATGGAATGGAGAGAAATGGAATGGAATGGAAGGAATGGAACTGAATGAAATGTAATGGAATGGAATGGAGAGGAATGAAATGGAACTCAATGGAGAGGAATGGAATGGAACGGAATGGAATGGAATGAAATAGAAGGGAATGGAATGGAGAGGAATGGAATGGAATTGAATGAAGTGGAATGGAATGGAACGGAACGTAATGGAATGTAAAGGAAAGGAATGGATGTAATGGAGAAGAATGGAAGGGAACAGAATTGAATGGAATGGAAAGGAGAGAAATAGAATGGAAAGGAATGGAGTGAAATGGAGTGGAAAGGATTGGAATGCAAACGAATGGAAATGAGAGGAATGGAATGGAATAAAGAGGAATGCAATGGAGATAAATGGAATGGATTGGAAAAGAGAAAAATGTAATGGGGAGGAAAGGAAAGGAATGAAGGGAAATGGACTGTAGAGAAATGGAGTGAAATAGAATGGAGAGGAATGGAACGGAGTGGAGTATTATGGATTGGAATGGAATGGAATGGAAGGGGGAAAAATGGAATAAATTGGATTGGAGGTCAAAGGACTGGAATGGAGAGGAATGGAATGGAATGGTGAGAAATGGAATGGAATGGAGTGGAATGGAATTGAATGGAGTGGAAAGGAATGAAATAGAGAGAAAGGGAATGGAATTCAATGGAGTGGAGTGGAGAAAACGGAATGGAATGGAAAGAGAGGAATGGAAAGGAATGAAGACGAATGGAGAGGAAAGAAAGGGAATAATTGGAGAGGAATGGATTGGAGACTATTTGAATGCAATGTAATGCACAGGAATGGATAATACTGATTGGAATGAAATGGAATGCAATGGAGAGAAATGGAATGGAATGGACATAAATGGAATGGAAAGGCATGGAGAGGAAATGACAGGAATGAAATGGAGTGGATTGGAATGGAATGGAGAAGAATGGAAAAGATAGGAATGGATTATAATTGATTGCAATGGAAGGGAATTGAGTGCAATGGAATGAGGAGGAATTGAATGCAATGCAATGGAATGGAATGGAAAGGAATGGAATGAAATGGAATGGAAAGAAATGGAGAGGAATTATATGGAGAGGAATGGATTATAAGGGAACCGAATGGAATGGAAAGGATTGGAATAGTGAGTAATGCAATGAAGGGAATGGAATGGAGAGGAAAGGAAGAGAGAGGAATGGAATGGGATAAAGAAGAAAGGAAAAGAAATGAATGGAACAGAATGGATTGGAGAATAGGGAGAGGAATCGAATGGATTGGGATGGAGAGGATTGGAATGGAGAGGAATGGAATGGAATGGTAGGGAATGGAATGGAGAGGGATGGAGAGGAATGGAATGGAGAGTAATGGAATGGAAGGAAGAAGAATTAAATGCAATGGAATTGAGAGGAATGGAATGGAGGGGAATGGATGGTAATGGAGAGAAATCTAATGAAATGGAGAGGAACTGAATTGAATGGAATGGAAAGGAATGGAATGGAATGGAACTGAAAGTAGTGGAATGGAATGAATTGGTATGGAGTGTAACGGAATGGAATGGAGAGAAATGGAATGGAATTGAGAAGATTTGTAGGGAAAGGAATGGAATGGAATGGAGAGAAAGGCAATCGAGAGGAATGGAATGATATGGAATGGAGAGGATTTGAATGCAGAAGAACGGAATGGAGAGGAATGGAATGGAATCGAGAGGAACGGAATGGAGTGGAATGGATTGGAATTGAACAGAGATGAATGGAATTGGGAGGAATGGAGTGGAATGGAGAGAAACGGACTGGAGAGGAATGGAGTGAAATTGAATGTTAGGAATTGAATGGAGTGGATTAGTATGAAATGGAATGGAATGGAGAGTAATGGAATGGAATGGAATGTACTGGACTGGAGGGCAATGGAAGGGATGGAGAGGAATGGAATGGAGAGGAATGAAATAGAATGGAATGGAAAGGAATTGATTGGGATGGCTTGTGGGAAAATAGAATGGAATGGAATGGAATAGAGTGGAATGGAATAGAATGGAATGGAAAGGGATGGAATGGAAAGTAAAGGAATGGAACTGAATTGAGAGGAATGGAATGGAACAAAATGGAAATGGAATGGAGAGGAATGGAATGGAGTGGAATGGAATGGAGAGGAATGGAATGGAAGGGAGAGGAATGAAATGGAGAGGAATGTAGTGGAATGGAATGTAGGGGTTATAATGGACAGGAAAGGAATGGAATGGAAAGGAATGAAATGGATTGGAATGGAGAGGAATGAAATGGAGTTATGTATTGTGGAATGAATTGGAATGGAATTGAACGGAGAGGAATGGAAAGAAATGGACTGGAGGACATGAAAGGGAATGGAATAGAATGGAGAGATAATAGGAGAAATGAAAGGGAGTGCAAATGAATGGAATGGAGAAGAAAGGAAAAGAGAGAAATGGATTATAATTGAATGGAATGGACGGGAATATTGGGCAATGGAATGGAGAGAAATGGAATGGAATGGAATGGAAGGGAGGGAAATGTTATGGAGAGGAATGGATTATAAGGGAATGTAATAGAATGAAATAGAATGTAATGGAGAGCAATCAAATGGAAGAATATGTAATGGAGATGAATTGAATGGAATGGAATGGAATGGATAGGAAAGGAAGAGAAAGAAATGGAATGGAATAAAGTGGAATGGAATGGAAATGAATGGAATGAAATGGAGAGGAATGGTGTGGAATGGAATGGATTGGAATGGAAAGGAGTGGAAAGGAGATGAGTGTAACGGAAAGGTATGGAAAGAAAAGGAGTGGGATGGAGAAAAATGGAGTGGAGAAGAATGGAGAGGACTGGAATGCAATGGAGTGGAATGTAATGGAATGAATTGGAGAGGAATGGAATGGAAGGGAGAGGAATTGAGTGGAAGGGAATGCAATCAAATGGAGTCAAATGGAATGGAATGGACAAGAATGGATTAGAATGGAAGAAAGGAATTGAATGGAATGCAAAGGAGAAGAAAGAAATGGAATTGAGTGGAAGGGATGGAATGGAGAGTAATGGAATGCAATGAAGAGAAACGGATTGGAAGGGAGAAGAATGGAATTGAATGGAATGGAAAGTAATGTAATGGAGAGGAATGGAAAGGAACTGAATGTAGCTTCATAGAATGCAATAGAATTCATTGTAATGGAGAGGAATGGAAAGGAACTGAATGTAGCTTCATGGAATGGAATAAACAGTAAAGGATAGGAATGGAATTGAATGGAGAATCATGGAAGGAATAGGTTTGGAAAGGAATGGAGAGGAATGGAATGGAGAGGAATGGAATGGAATGGAGAGAAATGGAGTGAAATGGAATGGAGTGGATTGGAAAGAAGAAGAACGGAATGGAGAGGAATGGAATGGAATCGAGAGGAATGGAATGGAGAGTAATGTATTGGAATGGTATGGAGAGGAATGGAATGGGAAGGAATGGAATAGAATGGAGAGAATTGGACTGGAGAGGAAAGGAATGAAATGAAATGGAGAGGAATGGAATGTAGTGGAGTACTATGGATTGTAATAGAATGAAATGGAATGGAGAGGAATGGACTGGACTGGAATGGATTGGAGGGCAATGGAATGGAATGGAGAGGAATGGATTTGAATGGAGAGAAATAGAATGAAATGCAGAGGAATGGACTGGACTGGAATGCAATGGAATGGAGAGAAATGGAATGGAACTCAACTGAGGGGAATAGAATGGAATGGAAAGGAATGGAATGGAAAGGAGAGGAATGGAAGGAAATGGAGAGCAATGGAGTGAATTGGAGAGTAATGAAATGGAAAGAAATGGAGAGAAATGAAATGCAGACGATTTGAATGCATTGTCATGCACAGAAATGGATAATACTTGAATGGAATGGAATGGAGAGGAATGGAATGGAACGGAAATTAGTGGAATGGTATGGAATTTAACGTGATGGAATGCATAGGATATGAATGGAATGTAATGGAGAAGAATGGAAGGGAAAGGAATGGAAGGGAAATGAGAGGAATGGAAAGGAGAGAATGGGAATAGAGAGGAATGGAGTGAAATGGAATGGAGAGGATTGGAATGCTGAAGAACAGAATGGAAAGGAATGGAATGTAATCGAAAGGAATGGAATGGAGAGGAATGTATTCGAATGGTTCGGTTATGAATTGAATGGTGAAGTATTGAAGGGAACGGAGAGAAATGGAATGGAGAGTTATGGAGTGAAATCGAATGGAGAGGAATGGGTGGAGTCGTGTAGTATGTATTGGAATGGAATGGAATGGAACGGAGAGGAATGGAATGGAACGGATTGGACGACAATGGAATGTAATAAAGAGGAATGGAATGGAGAGGAGTAGGAATGAATGGAATGGAGTGGATTGGAATGGAGTGGAGTGGAATGGAATGGAATGGAGAGTACTGGAATGGAGAGGAATGGAATGGAATGCTACACAATCGAATCAAATCGAATCGAATGGTGTGAAATAGAATGGATGGAATGGAGATGATTGGAATGGAATGGTCAGGAATGGAATGGGTGGCATGGACGAGAATGGATGGAATGAATGGAATGGAATGGAGAGGAATGGAATGAAAAGGCAAGAAATGGACTGGAGAGAAATGGAGTGAAATCTAATGGAGAGTAATGGAATACAGTGGAGTAGTGTGGATTGTAGTGCAATGGATTTCAAAAGAGAGGAATAGACTGGAAAAGAATGGAATGGACTGCAGGAGAATGGAATGGAAAGGAGAGGAATGGAATGGAATGGAGAGGAATGAAATGGAGAGGAATGAAGTGGAATGGAATGTAAGGGTTATAGTGGAGAGGAAAGGAATGGAATGGAGAGGAATGGAATGGAGAGGAATGAAATGGAGCATTGTAGTGTGGAATGAAGAGGAATGGAATTGAACGGAGACTAATGGAATGAAATGGACGGGAGGACAATGAAATGGAATGAAGAGGTAATAGGAGGAATGGAAGGGAGTGCAAAGGAATGGAATGGAGAAAAATGGAAAAGAGAGGAATGGATTATAAATGAATGGAATGGACGGGAATATTGTGCAATGGAATGGAGAGAAATGGAATAGAATGGAACGCAGAGAAATGTTATGGAGAGGAATGGATTATAAGGGAATGTAATGGAATGAAATGGAATGGAATGGCGAGCAATGGAATGGAAGGATATGCAATGGAGAGGAATGGAATGGAATGGAGAGGAAAGGAAGAGAAAGAAATGGAATGGAATAAAGTGGAATGGAATGGAAATGAATGGAATGAAATGGAGAGGAATGGAGTGGAATGGAATGGATTGGACGAATATGGAATGGAAAAAATAGGAATGGAATGGAGATGACTAGGAATGAATGTAAGGTAGAGGATTGCAATGGAGTGGAGTGGAATATAATGGAATGGAGAGAAATGGAATGGAGAGGAATGGAATGGAATGCAATACAATGGAACTGAATCTACTAGAACCGAATAGTGTGAAATAGAATGGAATGGAGATGATTGGAATGGAATGGAATGGAGAGGAATG
>NW_007176548.1:0-1094 GCF_000164805.1 Carlito syrichta
TTCTTTATTCTCTTTAGCAATAGACAATGCAGTTTCCTGTATATGAGGACTTGCATTATCCAGATTCCTACTCCCGAAATCTGAATGGTGGTTATCTCTTAGCAAGACGGTCTGTAGGTTTTTGGGATGGAGGCCTCGTATAACCAAGATTCCTTATTCTTCCATAGCAACAGGTCGTTTACAGTTGGGTATATGAGGACTACCATAACTGAAATTCCTGTTAATTCTCAGCGAGACGCCAAGATATTTCCTGGTGACCTAGAATTCCAGTTGCTTGGATATCAAGAGAAAGACTCCCATAAAGTTCTTGAAGAATTGGAACCCAAGATTCCTGGTCCCTTTTCAAAAGACACACTAAAAATGTGGCGACATAGAAGCCCAGATTGCTGATTAAACCTCAAAAAGAGACTTTGTGGATTTAGGCGATTGAGAACTCCAAGATTCCATTTCAGTTCTCAGCAAGATGCCCTGAATTTCCCTGTCCATGTGGATTCCAAAACTCTGTGTACAAAGGTGCAGATGCCCAGCTGTTTCCTAGGGACGTGGAATCCATGAATCCTGGTTACATTTTAATAATTCGTACTAAATATTTGGCTACTGCAAAACCCTCGGCCCCTCTCAAAATAAAGTACAAACGGAAATTTAAGGATTACCAAGTTCATGTTAAGACCAAAGTTACATCCAAATACGGCAAGATGATACGTTTTTATGGGAAACTGGCCTTAATTATCCCGAGTAACCTATGGGACTTTTACTACCACAAAGATGATTACAACTCTCAAAAGGAACATAATGTTGCTGGATTCCTGAAATGACTGATTCATAATACCCACAAGCCAAATATCTCCGAAACATGAGACTAGCTCGAAGTCGTGATTCTTCTTTATACCACAGCAAGACACCCTGAGTATTTTTCGGATTGTGAACTTGTGTATCACAGATTCCTTATTCTTCTTTACCGAGGGACCATTTAATGTCCTGTATATGAGGACTCCCGTTTCCCAGAATCCTGTTTGGAAACGCTGAATCATGTTTTGCCATTAGCTAGATGTCATGTAGATATTGTGATTGAGGAACCGTGTAAGAGAGGTTTC
>NW_007176549.1:0-3391 GCF_000164805.1 Carlito syrichta
GATTTGTTACCATCCTTCAAAAAGAATTCAGGCCAGGCACAGTGACTCATACCTGTAATCCCAGCATTTTTGGAGGCAAAGGCAGGAGGATTGTTTGAGGCCAGGAGTTCAAGACTACCCTGGGCAACTGAGTGAGACCCCATCTCTATAAAAAAAAATTAAGACGTGAAGTGAATCCAGACTCAGCCTTTCTATTCTGTAGCTGTGAGCAAAAACCATGGAAAGCTCAAATGCTCTTTCCCTGGGAACTTAAGCAGTGGTTATCAGTTCATGTCCCATAGGCTCTGAAAACTTTGCCTTTAACACCCATTCCTGGCCCCGCACTTCCCTTCTTGGTCTAGGGAAGTCGAAAGAAGGGGGCGACCTCAAGTCACCTTTCTTTGACTTTCCCCACAGAAACTAGAGAAGCAGGAAACTTTGGATCAACTGGAAAAAGTAAAACAATTTCTTTGCTGCTGAGTTTGGGGGTGAATTCCAATGTCAAGCCCCTGTCTCATCCTGCCCACTCCAAGCCTGAGAGGCTCACTACCTGTGTTGTAACCCCATACCTGCAAAGTCCCTAATAATCTGGTCTCTTGAGTGGGCATGTGCTGGAGCACTGATGTTATTCTCGGAGCACGTCCTTTGCTGTGCCATCTCTGCCTCCCCCTATAAGAGATCAGTCTTCCCTCTTCCTCTAGGAGAAAAGAGACTGTCATCAAAAGCTGGAGAAGGAGCAAAGGTCCCTGCAGGAACAACTGCAGGCGAGTGAACTGCGTACCGCTCTCTTGTATCCTCTGGAGAACATTTCCTTCCTTGTCTCTCAGTACTTGTATGGTTTGTCTCCCAAAGGTTCACATTCAGACCATCGGTATCCTGATGTCCAAAAAGGTGAAATTACAGATGGCCCTGACCCACACACAGCAAGTTGTCAATCACAAAGCAGATGGATGCTCTTCATCATCCAGCTGGCACCTGGCAGGCCTTCAGGGACTTGTCTGGTCTTCATCTCCACCTTTTTCATTCCAGGAGAGGCCAAGGAGCTTGCTGGCCACCTGCAGTCCTGCCAACAGCACATGGGAGAGTTGGAGTACACTCTTTCTGCCATGTCCACACAGCAGAAGCATGTGGAAGAGGCGAGCCATGCCACCCGCCCATCATGTCACCCAAGCTTTCCAGATGGGATATGGATCTTAAATGTCTCTTTTGGGGGATGGAGGATGCAGATTCCCAGAAGGCAGCACAGGCCGTTTCTAGCTGGTTTTGAAGTGTGCTTGTTAGGAGCAGCCTGTGGATGAGTCGACTGTCATGGGTTATTTGTGGGGTGCTGTGGAGCTCAAGTTGTGTATGTGGAGGCCAGAGGCCAAGTATCCCTCTGCCATCACCTAGCTATTGCCTTGGCCAAGTGAGACAAGGGAATATGGTGATTGGGCTGTGAAGGTATGGAAGAGTGTCTTTAGTGTGTTACCATTTATGTAGAAAGAGTGGCCATGTGTGTACTATTTATAATATTCGCAAGACATGTCTGAAAGGACTTATAAAAAGCTCAGGGAAGCCAGGTACAGTGGTCCCACCTATTTGACAGCTGAGTTGGGAGGATCCCTTGAGCCCAGGAGTTTGAGGCTCTACTGCACTCCAGCCTGGGCAACCCTGTCTGTATAAAGAATAAATCAGTAAATATAATAGGAGAGAGGAACTGGGTGGCTGGGAGACATTTCACTTCTGTACCCGGTGAATTTTGGACCCTGTAAATGTGTTGTCCATTCAAAGAGTGAACTGTGAACTCAGGTTTAATTGAATTGTCCCTTTCTGTCTGTGCCCCCAACCCTAGGGAAGAAATGGACTTAGAGAGAATTAGGTGGACCTGGTGTTCAAATCCCAGCTGTGTCTGAGTGATCTTAGGCAAACACTTGACCTCTGTAATGTTTTTCATAATGGGGATTTGATAGTAGCTATGTCATATGGTGGCTGTGAGGATTAAGTGGGATTGTTAGCACTGGTAAAGCACTCAACAAAGTTTCAAGCAGTGGTGAGAATAATGTTAATTACAATGCAACATTACTTCCTATCTCTGGGCTTCTGCTCTCCAGCTGTAAATTCGATCTCATCCTTGCCTCTTCCACCTTTACTGAGTTCTATTAAAAAACAGTGCATGTCACCACTGGCTTGGAAATACCTTGAAAAGCATACAGTGAGGTTCTGGGTGAGGAAGTGTTCGTGAAAAATTGCTACTATAGCTACTGATATTGGTATGCCAGCCACATCTTCTGCCTGCTCATCCTGACTTAACCTTTTGGCACTTGCAGTACAACAAAGAACTAACTAAAGAAAAAGATGCCCTCAAGCTGGAGTTATACAAGAACAAGTAGGAGGGGAGGAGGTGGGGGCAGGTGGGGGATCCTTATCACTGGTGATGTGGGAGCTGGGAGGGTCCAGGGGAGCATGGTGAGGTGTACTTACATGCTTGGACGTGTGCATAGCCATGCTCTAGTCCCAGCTGTGCCACTGACTCGTGTCCTCTCTTGCCTTCCACTTGCAACTCTTGACTCCTGAGGTCCCTTCCAGCACCATGGTCTGTGGTTGTGTGGCGAGGACAGTAGCATGAGTTGATAACCAAAGTTGTTCTTTCTGTCTCATTCATTACTCTCTACACTGCCTCTGGCCACAGCAAAAACAATGAGGATGTGCTGCAGCAAAAGTCAGAGCAGGAAGAGAAGCTTCGAGTCCTATTGGCTCAGAAGCAGCCATGCAGCTCGAGGTGGAAGACCTAAAAAAGAAGCTGGATATGTCAGAGCTCCTTGTGAAGCAAGTGAGAGGTGGCGGCTCTCGGGGTGGTCTGAGCCCCATCAAATTGGGGTCATAGTGTCTAGTGATCTTTGCCAGGGTGGCCTCCATCAAAGAGCTTGAAAATTTGGATCCTTGTTCTTGTTTTGCCTTAGGAACCCCCAGAAATGGCTGAAAATTGGCAGATGAGGGCCCTGCCTAGATTTGTGGAATCAGAATCTCAGGGATAGGACTTAAACCTTTTCTGAAATGCTGAGTGTAGTGGCTCATACCTGTAATCTCTGCACTTTCAGGTGATCAAGATTGGAGGATGACTTGAGCCCCAAAGTTCAAGAGCAGCCTGGGCAATATAGTGAGACCTTGTCTTTACAGAAAATAAAAAAAATTAGCTGGACATGGTGGCTCAAAACTGTAGTCACAGCTACTAGGGAGGCTTAGGCTAAACAATTGCCTGAGCCCAGGAGGTGGAGGCTGCAGGGAACTGAGATTGTGCATGGAGTCCAACCGGGGCGACGGAGTAAAAACCTGTCTCAAATATAATAGTAATAGTAATAATAATTTTTTAACGCATCCTTGTTGAAAGCCATCATTTCATAGATTACATTTCTATGGCTAGCCCATGAGTCTG
>NW_007176550.1:0-719 GCF_000164805.1 Carlito syrichta
CAGGTAGCTGAAGTGCTAGCTGACTAGTTAGCTAAGTAACAAGATGATTTGCTAGCTGACTTAGCTAGCTATCTAACTAGCTAGCTGGATATCTAGCTGACCATACTATCTAGCAAACAAGCTATCTAGCTTTATAGCTAGCTGACTTAACTAACTAGCTAGCTAACTGGCTAATTAGATGGCTAGCTGACTTAAATATCTACCTGACTAGCTAGCTGAATAGCTAACTGAGTTAACTGGCTAGCTGACTAGCAACCAGACTAGTTAACTGACTTAACTACGTACCTGAATAGTTACCTGACTTGCTAACTGACTTAACTAGCTAGCTGGCAAGCTAGTTGACTTAGCTAGCTGACTAACTGATTGGCTGGCTAGCTGAATTCTCCAGCTGACTTAACTAGCTAGCTACCTGGGTGGCTATATGGCTAGCCAGCTGGCTTAACTCACTAGCTACCTGGCTGGCTATCAGGCTAGGCAGCCTGCAATCTAGCCAGCAGGCTGACCACCTGGCTAGCCAGACGGCTTAAATAGACAGCTGACTGGTTAGACAGTGGAATAGCCAGCCGGCTTAAATAGCCAGCCACCTACCTGACCAGCCTGCTAATCAGCCAGCTTAAGTTGCCAGTCAACTAGCTAGCCAGCCGGTTAACCAGCTGTCTTAACTAGCTGACTTAACTAGATAGCCATCCGGCTAGCCAGCTGGCTTAACTAGTGAGCCA
>NW_007176551.1:0-860 GCF_000164805.1 Carlito syrichta
CGAGGGAGGGAGGGAGGGAAGAAGGAAGGGAGAGAGGAAAGAAAGAAAGAAAATGTGGTACGTATACACCACAGAATACGCATGCTTAAAAAGAACAAAGTCATAACCTTTGCAGCAACGTGGTGGCAGCTGAAGGCCACCATTTTGAGTGAATTATCACAGAAACAGAAACTGATTACCATATGTTAAAAGTGGGAACTAGACACTGGGTACACAGAGGCCTAAGGATGAAACAGCAGACACTGAGCGCATGCACCCGCTGAATCTAAAATAAGTAAGTAAACAAATAGGCAATAAAATGAAATGAAAGTAGATGAAGAAGATTATATCCTATCACATAAACAACTATAAACTATCTAAGAAAGACAAGAATTCTAACAAAAGTTTTGTAAGACATTTTTCCTGAAATTGATGACGTTTTCTGTCAGAAAGTAAATGAATAATAAATAAATGAATAGATACTTATTATTATTCATGGATTGAAAAGGTCAGCACTGTTAAGGTATCGGTTGTCTTCTAATACATATAGATTCTAGACATATCAATTCCATGCGTTATCAATAGAAAATCCAATCTATGTGTGTGTGCATTTAAAATGAAAAGATTATTTATACACACACACACAACCTAAAAAATATATGTGTATACACAAGGAAGAACCCCAAAAATCAGAATGTATTTACAAAAATTGCATATTATCCTTACATGTTTACATTTTAGTCACCTTCAGAGTACTCTCCGCTTGATGCAATACACCTGTTGAGATGCTTTTTCCACTGCTCAAAACCGTTTTTGAACTTGTCAGTTTGGTTGCCTATTAGTGCTTTTGCCATTTTTTGTTTTACTTATTTATTTATTTA
>NW_007176552.1:0-587 GCF_000164805.1 Carlito syrichta
GATTGCCGGGACCCAGCTGGTGGATGCCGTGGTGGCTGAGAGCAGGCTCCTGCACTTTTGTCTCCACATCAGAGCGGGACTCTGACTCAGAATAATAATATCAACAACCCCCACTACCATAGGCCGGGTTCAGGGGCTCCTGGCACTTCGGAGGCCCAGGCGAGTGGATGGCCTGAGCCTGCGGGTTCAATACCAGCCCAGGTCACGGGAAGATACCTCATCTCAGCCACGAAAAATAAATCCAAAGATTACAGGGCATGGTAGTGGAGACCTGTGCTTCCCACCACTTGGGGGCTTGAGATGAGAAGATCGCCAGAGACCGGCAGGGGAAGTCCGCAGTGGACTTCAGTGTGGCCCTGTGCTCCTGCCTGGTGACAGCATGGGATTAAGACTCCAAATAATATTAACACCATCACAAACACCACCACCACTCCTGCCACCCAGTGTGAGGTGTCACCCACAGAGATGGGAGAGGAAAAGGCACTTTCTGGCCTGTAGTTCATGGGAGGTTTCAAGGGGGATCACCAGTCATGTCTGTCCCATGCCTTTGGCCAAGCGCTCCAGAAGACATGCCTCCACCCTTCACA
>NW_007176553.1:0-785 GCF_000164805.1 Carlito syrichta
TGAAAGACCTTTACAATGAAAATTACAAGACACTGCTCAAATAAATCAAAGCTGACATGAACAATTGGAAAAATATCCCATGCTCATGGATCAGAAGAATCAACATTGTGAAGATGTCCATCTTACCTAAGGCAATCTACAAATTCAATGCAATACGCATTAAATTACCAACAACATTCTTCTCAGACCTAGAAAAAGCAACACAGGAATTCATATGGAAACACAAACGTCCAAGAATAGCCAGAACAATCCTCAGCAAAACAAACAAAGCAGGTGGTATCACAATACCAGACTTCAAGCTTTACTATAAAGCTACAATCATCAAAACAGCTTGGTATTGGTACAGGAACAGGCATATAGATCAATGGAACAGAATTGAGATTCCAGAAGCAAAACCTCAATTTCTCAACCTACTCATCTTCGACAAAGCCCCCACCACCTACCAATGGGGAGAGAAGAACCTATTCAGTAAATGGTGCTGGGAAAATTGGCTGACCACATACAGAAGATTGAAACAGGACCCCTATCTATCCCCATGCACAAAGGTTAACTCCAAATGGATCAGAGACCTAAATGTAAAACCTCAAACCATAAGAACCTTAGAAAAGGAAGGAAATACTCTCATGGAAATCGGAACTGGCATCCAATTCCTGTACAAAACCTGAAACCCGCAGACTTAAGAGAGAAGATAGACAAATGGGACCTTATTAACTGACAGTTTCTGCAAAGCCAAAGAAACCTTCAGAGAGCAGGGAGACAGCCTACAGACTGGGAAAAGTATTTGC
>NW_007176554.1:0-796 GCF_000164805.1 Carlito syrichta
GTGGTATCACAATACCAGATTTCAAACTTTACTATAAAGCTACAATCATCAAAACAGCTTGGTATTGGTACAGGAACAGGCATATAGATCAATGGAACAGAATTGAGATTCCAGAAGCAAAACCTCAATTTCTCAACCTACTCATCTTCGACAAAGCCCCCACCACCTACCAATGGGGAGAGCAGAACCTATTCAGTAAATGGTGCTGGGAAAATTGGCTGACCACATGCAGAAGATTGAAACAGGACCCCTATCTATCCCCATGCACAAAGGTTAACTCCAAATGGATCAGAGACCTAAATGTAAAACCTCAAACCATAAGAACCTTAGAAAAGGAAGGAAATACTCTCATGGAAATCGGAACTGGCATCCAATTCCTGTACAAAACCCGAAACCCGCAGGACTTAAGAGAGAAGATAGACAAATGGGACCTTATTAAACTGACAAGCTTCTGCAAAGCCAAAGAAACCATCAAGAGAGCAGGGAGACAGCCTACAGACTGGGAAAAAGTATTTGCCAACTCTAGGTCTGACAAAGGCTTAACATCCTGGATCTACAAGGAACTGAAGCATACTGAAAAGAAGAAAACAAACAACCCCATTATAAAATGGGCAAAAGACATGAACAGACACTTCACAAAAGAAGACATTCGAGCAGCCAACAAACACATGAAGAAATGCTCAACCTCACTAATCATCAGGGAGATGCAAATCAAAACCACACTGAGATACCACCTAACTCCAGTCAGAATGGCAATTATCAACAACTCAAAAAATATCAGCTGCTGGAGAGGGTG
>NW_007176555.1:0-648 GCF_000164805.1 Carlito syrichta
CTAGTTAAATCAGCTAGCAAATCAGTTAGTTAGTTAGCTTACTAGTCGACAAGCAACTCAACTAGCTGATGAGCTAACTAGTGTCCTCCATCACTTTCCATCAGGTCAGGTAACTAGTCTGTTCACTCATTGGCTAAAATGTAAGCAAACTAGTCAGTGTGCTCACCAGCGAACAGCTAAACTAACTTGTCAGCTCGCTTGCCAACAGGTCAGCTAAGTATTCGGCTTGCTTGCCAGCAGACTAGTTAAGTCAACTCACTGGTCAGCTCACTTGCCAGCCGACTAGTTATGGCAGCGCATGCATCACCTCAATCACTGGCCGAATAGTTATTTCAGTTGACCAGTCGGTTCATTCACCGGCCGACTAGTTAAGTCACCTCACCTGTCGGAACTCACACCACCAGCCTAGTTATGTCAGCTAATCGGTCGGCCTACTAGCCAGCCAACTAGTTAAGTCAGGTAAGCAATCAGCCAACTAGTGGCCACCTTGGCAGTCAACAACTAAGATCAGCTAAATATTTGGCCGACTAGTTAGGTCAGTTAACTACTTGGTCAACTAGTCGGCCGAATTATTAGGTGAGCAACTGTCCAGTCAACTACTTAACCGAGCTAACTATGGGGCCAAATCCTCAGCCAACTAGTTATCCA
>NW_007176556.1:0-435 GCF_000164805.1 Carlito syrichta
CACACCACCAGCCTAGTTATGTCAGCTAATCGGTCGGCCTACTAGCCAGCCAACTAGTTAAGTCAGGTAAGCAATCAGCCAACTAGTGGCCACCTTGGCAGTCAACAACTAAGATCAGCTAAATATATGGCTGACTAGTTATGTCAGTTAACTATTTGGTCAACTAGTCGGCCGAATTATTAGGTGAGCAACTGCCCAGTCAACTACTTAACCGAGCTAACTATGGGGCCAAATCCTCAGCCAACTAGTTATCCAAGCTAAATATTCGGCCGATTAGAGGGCCAATTTGTTAAGCCAGCTAACAGCTCTGACAAGAAGTCAGCCAACATGTTAACCCAGCTAACTAGTCGGCCGACTCATCAGTCAGTAAGTTAAGTCACCTAGCTATTTTGTTAACAAACTAGTTAGGTCAGCTATTTTACTCGTTTACCAACT
>NW_007176557.1:0-408 GCF_000164805.1 Carlito syrichta
GTGTGTGTGTGTATCTGGTGTTCACTGTATTAGGAATGAATCGTTGTCCTTGTCTTTTTCCCCCCCAGGATTCATTTTATGTAGCTTTTATTTATCTGAGAATATCTCCATGAGAGTGGTGCCTAATTCTATGCTTCTTAATCCCTGGAGTAGTGCTCTCTGGACTTTGAATAATAAAAGAACAGAAAGAAAGTTTGTCTGTATTTCATGAACCAGTCCACACTGGGGATTAAATAACTAAAATAATAACATGAGGAAAAAAGAATGGTCAGGTATGATCACTAAGAAATTTATGATAAGAGAAATAAGTCAGACTTGAAAGCAGTATGCCTAAATCCTGTCCAGAGATTTTTAAAGTGTTGGTAAAACATATGGTACTAATAACAGATTTAAAAGGAAGTGTTAGCA
>NW_007176558.1:0-759 GCF_000164805.1 Carlito syrichta
CTCCATGAGAGTGGTGCCTAATTCTATGCTTCTTAATCCCTGGAGTAGTGCTCTCTGGACTTTGAATAATAAAAGAACAGAAAGAAAGTTTGTCTGTATTTCATGAACCAGTCCACACTGGGGATTAAATAACTAAAATAATAACATGAGGAAAAAAGAATGGTCAGGTATGATCACTAAGAAATTTATGATAAGAGAAATAAGTCAGACTTGAAAGCAGTATGCCTAAATCCTGTCCAGAGATTTTTTAAAGTGTTGGTAAAACATATGGTACTAATAACAGATTTAAAAGGAAGTGTTAGCATTAGAAAATGAGTTAAATTTAGACCATATAGGCATAGGAGTTGACAATCATTATGAAATAGACATAGAAAATGGCCACCCTTAGATAATGGCTTAATAGCTAAAGTATGGCTGAATTGTAGAGATATAAGAGAGTTATTAGTGAATCAAGAATATATGGACAAACAGCACCATTAAAAAGTGGGCAAAAGACATAAATTGACACTTCTCAAAGGAAGATGTACAGGTAGCCATCGGACACATGAAAAAGTGCTCAGCCTCACTCATCATCAGAGAAATGCAAATCAAAATCACAATAAGATACCATCGAACTCCAGTAAGAATGTTCATCATTAATAAAACAACAGATACTGGCAAGGATGTGGGGAAAAGGAATGCTTCTACACTGCTGGTGGGAATGCAAACTGGTGCAACTTCTTTGGAAAACAGTGTGGCAATTTCTGAAAGAACTAGAAA
>NW_007176559.1:0-465 GCF_000164805.1 Carlito syrichta
CAAGCTGAATTAACTAGGTGACTTATCTAGCTAGTCAGCTGTCTACCTGCTGACTTAACTGGCAAACTACGTAGCTAGACAGCTGCTTTCTCACCTGAATTATCTAGGTGAGTGAACTCGCTAGTCAGCTGGCTAGACGGATGACATAACTAGCTAGGTATCTAGCTAGAAAGCTGGTTAGCCAGCTCTCTTAACTATCTGACTTAACTAGTTAGCCAGCTGTCTAACAAGCTGGCATAATTGCCTAGCTACCTAGCTAGATAGCTGATTTAGCTAGCTGAAATAACTAGTGAGCCAGCTAGCTAACCATCTGACGTAACCAGATTTTTAACTAGCTAGCAAGCTGACAAGGCAACTAACTTCACCAGCTGACATAAGAAGCTAGCCAGGTGGTTAGCCAGCTGAAAAGTAGATAACTTTACTAGCTGGCCAGTTGGCTAGCAAGCTGAATTAACTGACTAGCTA
>NW_007176560.1:0-522 GCF_000164805.1 Carlito syrichta
TAACTTTACTAGCTGGCCAGTTGGCTAGCAAGCTGAATTAACTGACTAGCTACATAGATACCCAGCAGCCTAGCCAGCTTCTTAACTAGTTGACTTTGCTAAGTAGCCAGCTGTCTAGCTAACAGAGTTAACTAGCTACCAACCTAGCTAGACAGCTTGATAGCCAGCTGAATTAAAAATCTGACATAACTAGATATCCTGATGGTTTCCCAGCACACTAAACTAGCTACCTACCTACAAAACCCTCTGGCTTGACAATGGATTAAACTACCGACTTATCTAACCTTCTGGCCAGGGAGCTGACTTAACTATGTGACTTAACTAGATAGCCAGCTTGCTAGCCAGCTGATTTAACTAACTAGGTAACCTGATAGGTAGCTGGTTAGCCAGCTTACTAAACTAATGGCCTTAACTAGCTAGATACCTAGGTAACCACCTGACTTAACTAGATGACTTAAATAACTAGCTACCTAGCAAGCCTGCTGCCAGGACAGCTGACTTAACTAGCTGACATAACTAGCT
>NW_007176561.1:0-456 GCF_000164805.1 Carlito syrichta
TATGCACCTAACATAGGTGCACCAACTTTTACAAAGCAATTCCTAGGAAAACTAAAGAAATATTGACTCTAACATAATCATAACTGGGGACTTTAATACCCCACTCACAACCCTCGACAGATTATCGGGACAAAAAATCAACAACGAGATTTGGAACCTCAATGTGACTCTGAACCAAATGGGCTTAATTGAAACCTACAGAACAGTCCATCCAAAGACCAGAGAATACACATACTACTCATCACCTCATGGGACATATTCCAAGATCGACCACATACTCGGCCACAAATCAAGCATAAGCAAATATAAAAAGACAGAAATTCTACCATGCGCATTCTCGGACCACAGTGGAATAAAAATAAGCATTGACACCAACAAGGTCCCCCCCAAAACCCACAAAGACATGGACACAAAACAGCATGATGCTAAACAACTCCTGGATCAATGATGAAATCA
>NW_007176562.1:0-799 GCF_000164805.1 Carlito syrichta
CCAAGATCGACCACATACTCGGCCACAAATCAAGCATAAGCAAATATAAAAAGACAGAAATTCTACCATGCGCATTCTCGGACCACAGTGGAATAAAAATAAGCATTGACACCAACAAGGTCCCCCCCAAAACCCACAAAGACATGGACACAAAACAGCATGATGCTAAACAACTCCTGGATCAATGATGAAATCAAAACGGAGATCAAAAGATACCTGAAAATAAATGAAAATGAACATCTTACCAAAATCTCTGGGACGCCTTAAAAGTTCTAGTAAGAGGGGAATTTATATCCCTATGAACACACATGAAGAAAATGGAAGGAGCACAAATTAATAGCCTAACAAGCCACCTAAGGAAGCTGGAAAAGCAAGATCACAAAAACCCTAATTTCAGCAGAAGAATCCAGATCACCAAAATAAAACCCCAAATCCAGGACATAGAAGACAAAAAGACAATACAAAAAAATGAATGAAACAAAAAGCTGGTTCTTCGAAAGGATAAACAAGATCGATGATCCCCTAGCAAGACTGACCAAAAGAAAGAAAGAAAAAACCCAAATAAGCACAATCAGAAACACAAAAGATGAAGTCACATCTGACCCTGAAGAAATACAAAAGATCATCGGAGACTACTATGTACACTTGTATGGAAACAAACTTGAAAACCTCAAGGAAATGGAGGACTTTCTATCATCAAACAACCTGCCTAGCTTGAAACAAGAAGAAATTGAGACCTTAAATAGACCAATAACAATCAACGAAATTGACTATGTAATAAGAAAACTACCTACAAAAA
>NW_007176563.1:0-461 GCF_000164805.1 Carlito syrichta
GACTCAGAAGTCATTCAGCAGTATGATTTTATTGTCCATGTCTTTTTGTGCTCTGGGGGGATCTTGGTGGCAATATTTATTTTTATTCCACTGTGATCTGAGAATGTGCTTGGTAGAATATTGATCTTTTGAAATGTGTTCACTCTTAATTTATGTGCCAGAATATGATCAATCTTAGAGTGTGTTCCATGTGCTGATTAGTAGAATGTGTATTCTGTAGATGTTGGGTGAAGTGTTTTATGGATGTCTGTCACATTGATTTGGCCAAGTGTCAAGTTGAGGTTCTGGATCTCCTTGTTGGTTTTCTGCTTTGTGATCTATCTAAAGCTGTTAGTGAGATATTTAGGTGTCCAACTATGGTTGTGTGGGAGTCAATGTCCTTTCTTAGCCTACTTAGTATCTGTTTTATAAAACCTGGTATTCCTGTGTAGGGTGCATATATGTTTCGGAAGAATATATCT
>NW_007176564.1:0-348 GCF_000164805.1 Carlito syrichta
TGGAATGGAATGCAATGGAATGGAAAGCAATGGAGAGGAATGGAATTTAATTGAATGCAATGGAATGGAGATGAATGGTTTGTAATGGATTGGAATGGAGGGGAATGGAAAGGAAAGGAATGGAATGGAATGGAATGAAGAGGAATGGAATGGTATGGAATGGAATGGAATGGTGTATAATGGAATGGAATGGAGAGGAATGGACTGGAACGGAATGGAATGGTATGGAAAGTTATGCAATGGAATGGAATGGAGTGGAATGGATTGGAATGGAATGCCATGGAATGAAATGTAGAGGAATGGTATGAAATTGATTGGAATGGAATTGAATGGAGTGGAATGGAATGG
>NW_007176565.1:0-421 GCF_000164805.1 Carlito syrichta
GAGGAATGGTATGAAATTGATTGGAATGGAATTGAATGGAGTGGAATGGAATGGAATGCAATGGAAAGGAATGAATGGAATGGAATGGAGTCGAGTAGAATGGAGATGAATGGAATGTAGTGGAATGGAAAGGACTGCAATGGAATGGAATAGAGTGGAATGGAAAGGAATGCAATGGAATGGAATAGAGTGGAGATGAATGTAAGGGATGGAATGGAATGGGGAGTAATGGAAAGGAATGGAATGGAAAGGAATGGAATGGAATGGAATGGAATGGAGAGAAATGGAATAGAATGAATTGGAGAGAAATGAGATGGAATGAAATGGATTGGAGAGAAATGAAATGGATTTGAATGGAATGGAAAGGAATGGAATGGAATGTAGAAGAATGAAAAGGATCGGATTGGAATGGAATTGAATG
>NW_007176566.1:0-543 GCF_000164805.1 Carlito syrichta
CATTCGGAAGCTATTGATCCCATTTCCTCCCCCTTCCTACTCAGCACTAAGCAGATTAAGTTCCTGTGAGCTCAAAACATAAAAACTCTGAGACCAGGATGAACACAAGCTAACTTTAGAAACTCATTGCTCCCATTCTTCTGCAAACTGCAGTTTTAACTTTCACACAACTTATAATTCAAACTCGGGTCACATCTAAGAGCCTTAGTATTGGTCACAGGCTTCTGGGTCATGATCTTAGGATTTATTGAAGGTGTAAATTGTAGCATATAGTTTTAGAAGACAACCATTTTGTTGAAAGAATGCAGCTGGGTTACTTGCAGGTAGCCCAGTGTGAACTTTGGACTGGGCCACACTCCAAACATTCTGAGATGGGCCACTTTCGTTTGTAAAGTAAATACTTAAGCTTCTATACAATTGTTTAATTTGGCATAAATCAATCAGATTAGGATGAAAAAGGTTTATAGAATATATCAGTCATGGATTAGGTTATCCTTTGTTATGGGATTTTAAGATTAGCATATGAAAAGGGTTAAAGGCAAT
>NW_007176567.1:0-387 GCF_000164805.1 Carlito syrichta
GTTGAGTCAGCTATCCAACCAGCTGACTAATCGGCCACCTTGTCAGCTGATAAGTTAGCTCAACTAACTTGTCAGTCAACTAGTTAGGACAGCTAAATAATTTGCCAACTAGTCGACCGATTAATTAGTGCAGCAAACCAGCATGCCAACTAGTTAAACGAGCTAACTAGTGGGCCAACTCGTCAGTCAACTAGTACACCCAGCTAACTAGTTGGCCGACTAAACGGCCAACTTGTTAAGCCAGGTAACAATTTGGCTGAGTAGTCAGCCAATGTGTTAAACCAGCTAAATTTTTCAGAGACTTTTCAGCCAACAAGTTATGCCACTTAGTTAACTCGTTAACCAACTCATTACGTCAGCTAATTTACTCATTTTCCAACTAGTTAA